>NW_027284279.1:0-55272 GCF_046629955.1 Centroberyx affinis | reverse complement strand
CACACCATCACGCTGAGACATATAGCCTTATGGCTTAGGGTATCGGAGAAGAAAAAAAGGAAAGGAAGAAAAACAGGGGATTAGAGGAATGTAAAAAGTGAAGGTCTCTGAATCAATGCTAATGATCTAATGTGGGCCTGCTTTCCATCTGCATACATGATGGGGAGCGGGAGACATTTTCCACCGCACACATGTTCACTGCTGCTGCTAGTATGAACTCATAGGAGAGAGACGCTGACACGGGCCGCATGGATTACGTTATCCGGCGTGGCCTGGCTTATTTTTGCCGAGGGGAGAATGTTTGTTTTACTTATGATAAAGTTCCCCTCTCGACAGAGCACCGCTGAGCAAATACAAGCGCGTCTTGAGAGGCTCAAAGCGGCGTGCTCTCTTAAGTTTTTCACAATGTGTTTTAAATATAGTCTTTGATTGAGCCCGGGTTGTAAACAAGAGCGGCCGAGCCTTGGCTGTCGTATCTCTCAGCCCGTTTAGTGAAACCGCACAAAGCAAAGTAATAACGACACAGTGGAAGATACGGGTTAGGCTGCCAGATTTGATTTGACGCCTTATCATAAACAATCTGGGTTAAAGCCTTATTTCCCTGGAGTAGGGCAGATAACGCTAAGCATAGCTGCGGCTGTATGATTTCAGACAGTGCCTATCAGTCCCCGCTGCTCCGTTCCACTCTGCTTTCTTCCTTTCACCCCCCCCCCCCCTCCTTTTATTGTGGAAATCAAGCAGCGCTGAGATAAGGCCGCACCTTTCCCCGATAGCAGGGATGAGGGAGAATAGGGCCAATTGGTCGTAATGAGAGGGTGAATGCAGCCTTGCCGGGGCTGCCAGGACCCTGTCAATCACTTGTTTGTGATCAAATGGCCGAGGGGAGGACCTGAGCCCCGGCATCGGCCAAGTGCATTGAAAAAAACCCCACGAACAAAGCCAACAGCAGCTGCACGAGGTGAAATTCTGGTCCTCTGGGTTGATTTTTATGGGTCGAGGTGGTTGTTACTAATTTGTATTAATTTGTCACCAAACCTTATAGAGGCCTGCTTGTATTCATCGTCAAATGTCAACAAGTGGGACAAGCGGAGCAATGACTGATGATGACTGACAAGATACTACTATTTGCTCAGTGTGATAAATTATTACATGTAGGTCAGGTCACCGAACCATCAGCTTAGAGGGAACATTTGGTCCTGAATGCTCTCATGATGTGATATTTTTAAATATGGCTTCCGAATACATTTCGGGCCATTTTTCATTGATCCTTTCCCTGTTTTCTAGAGGATAAAAACTATACTATAAGTGCCACACTTTGCCATACCCAATTGATGCCCATGGCATGGCTGTGGCCCCGGGGGGCCCCTCCGTTATCGTCTCTTTATCAGAGCCACTATATTATCCCAATTAGACTGAGGGATCACGCATTTGGTCCGCCTTACTCCCTATCGCTTTATAGCCCGATCCAACCGTCCTGCGGCAAGGACTGAAACCCACTGCCCTTTCCCTTCATTCATCCATTCCAGCGGCCCCTTTCTCTGCTGCCAAGTTCCTCTCTCTCTCTCTCTCTCTCTCTCCCTCTCCCTCTCCTCAACTCAATGGGGGAAAGGGATATAAAGTTTCTCCACAAAGACCGATTCAATCCACCGTCTATTCAGGAAACCCGACGCCCGCTGCAGTATCGGCCCCTGCATCTGACCATTACAGCGAGTGGTTAGAGAGAGAGAGGAAGAGAGAGAGAGAAGAAGAAAGAGGAGGGGCGGGGGGGGGGGGGGGGGGTAATGCCTATAGACCAATGGTTCTCAAAGTGGGGTCCAGGGATCCCCAGGGGTTCTGGAAGGGGGTGACCCCATGCATCAAAATGAGGAATAGTTTAATTTCACCATAATTTAGCCTAGTTCACTAAAATTCATGTCAATTAGAGAATGTGTAGGAATGATTGTTCTAACCAGTGTCCTTCTCATCACTACTATTCCTACAGTGTAGACAGTTATAATTCAATACTAAATCATCAACAACAATAGTTCCCATTTTGGATCATTGGGACTAAATCGTATCAAACAGGAGTCTGCAGGGCCTAATGTGTATCTATTTGGGGTCCTTTAAGAACCCCTGCTTATATGGGACATTATCTCTCCATTTTTTACTCAATGGGGGACCATGCTTCCTAACAAGGGGGCACTTTCTAAAAAGAAAAAAATAAATAAATCCTTACCCCTCCTTCTGTCGGGTTTGCGACCCAGCCCAGCTCCCCCTGTACAGATCTGGAGTCCAGTAACGTGACTGGAAAACAAGAGTGGGAGAAGTGAGCAGTCCCACTCCGTCCATAGAACAACAGCATTGGCATATATAATCCACATAGGTCTGGCACACTGAGGATGAAATCTGATTCGTATAAAATAACCTTAATGCATAGAATTGATTGTGAAAAGTGGTTTATCAGGCAGGAAAATACATTTGTGGCCAATGTTTTCGACGCTGGTACAGAGATGATAATAATCAGTGAACTAAGTGTTAAACATGGTAACAAACGCAGAAAATATTTCTTCTGCGCAATTCCCTGTTTTGCATCACGCGGGTCATTTTTATGCCGTTTGATTGATTTTTCGCAAGGCAAAATGGTTTTCTGCAAATGACAATTGCATTTCCTCTATTCCATTAATCTCATGACTTCTCAGTTTGCTCAGCATAAGGTTCTATTTGGAAGTAATGTTGCTCGTAATCGAAATCAATTAGCGAGCCGTCTGGATGAACTTGGTCCAAAGAGAAACAAAATGAATGTTGAATTCCCCTGACAGGCTGACTGACTTGACAACATTTTCCCCTTTTTTCAGCAGGGACTAAAATAAATTAGCCTAATGACGCATTCGAGAAAAATATTTTTGAGCGATTGTTTGAATTAAATAGCATAGACCCATATTTATATTTCATTTGAGGCTGTTTTGCATTCGACGTGTTTATACTGCCTAATGAACTCGTCGCTAAATGAATAAGTCCGCTATGTAGCCTAAGTCCACAGAAGGCTATAAATTAGGCTATTTGTTGAAATAAAAAAAAACCTATGCCAGTGAAATGTGTTTCAATTAAAAAACTGAGCGGGCGATGTATCGTTCTGGACTCATTAAGCAGGGCAGATCTGGATAGGTTCCTACAGAATTTGGAGATGATGTTTCAAGCAAAATAAACTAATTCATTTACTAATGTCTATAGTAGAATAGGTATAGTAGGTGGACGCTGCATACACAAGGCCTACAGAGTAAGATTTGGAAACTGGACACTTGCGCCCCGGGACCCCGAGTATTCCAATCCCGAAACATGCCGAGTTCTCTCCTATGGAGAGGACGACACGCCATGCTACATTCAAAATCTGCCAGTTTAAGGTTTCCTTGTTTTTCAGCCGAAGTGCATACCTGGCAGATCACAACTGAAGACCCTTTATGAATCGCTGGGAGTCATTCTTTAATTCGGCGTACATCTGATATACCAAGCAGTACTTATTTCAATAATGTTTTAACTTTTAGAATTGGTTTGCCTGTCATTCCCACAGCTTCTTCCACCAAAACACACCGTGTGAGCCAGTGATAAAAGTTGAAATTGCATTCAAATAAAGTGCTGCTTGGTGGATCGAATGTATGCCGAATTCTCGAGTGGCTCCGATCGGTTCGTAAAAGGTCTTCAGTCATGTTCTACGAGGAATGTCCGTGTATCGAGGAGCAAGGCAACATTATATTGCCAGATTTTTTGAACGGAGCTTGGCATGACCTTCTCTCCATACACGGAGAAAACGGCACGAATCGGGGCCACAAGTATTCCTGCTCCCAGGCTTTCAGCAGCTGGCAGCCGATCCGAGCTAAGCCAAGACCAAAACAGCCGATGCGCATTCGGACAGCCACTTCTGATTCCAGTTTCGTTCAGAGAAAACCCCGCAAAAGTCGCTGCGTAAAGGTGACCGTCGGTGTTTTCCACCTTTAAACTGAGTGCGGCTCCACGCACCAGCGACTGGGGGGCCACGAAGTGGAGCTCCGCGGCGCACACACGCACACACGGCGCGGGGATGAAGTCAAAAGTCCGCCGCAGTTATTTTCCCCCAACAACCTTACCTTCATTTGGGGGGTATATCCGTGCCGGCGAAACAAATGTAGAAATCCCAAGCAGAAAAGAGGTGGCCGTAAACAAAATCCCTGCCATGAGTGCCATTTGTGTCGTTGCCCCGTTTTTCTTTCCTCTTTTCTTTCGTTGCTCTTGTAGGTCCTACTCTCTCTCTCACTCTCTCTCTCTCTCCCTCTCTCTCTCTCTCTTTCCCAGTGGAATATGGGTTTGAAGCGGACAGGGAGAGAGACGCACCGAGCGCACACAGCCAGGAGGCGGGTCTACTCTGTGCGCTCTGACGCGGCCCCCGTCAATCCATAGGCTATAGGAAACGCAGTGGACGGGGAAAGGAGGGGGGCAAATAATCATTAACTACCCCCACCTACCAAACCCCTCATTTGCGAATGGCCACTATAGTTCGAGGATTGTGTGAGGTAACATTTGTCCCCGGCATTTTTTTTTGCATGTTGTGCCATACAGATACCGAACAAGCAATGTAAAAGTCTGTATTGCTACTCAACGGTTACATGGCAAGAGAAATGGAGTCACCGATTGATGTGACTAGACTAAACAGCGGGGGGAAATGTCCCATTAGTCAACAGTGACAACGAATGGGAAGTCAGTGTGTATTGCACTTCAACTGCGCCGCTTCAATTTCCATGTGAGTTTGTTTTGGAAGGGACGTCGACCGCGATCAGTGCTTCCTTCTTCTTTTTTTAAAAAAAAGAAACGTCTCCTAACCTGTTTGTTTATATGCGCAATATTGAATGCGTCAGTTTCTGTCCTGTGTCTCTCTCAGCAGTCACACTGTGTGCTGATCCTGCATGTAGTCTGGCTCCAGTCAAGCGCAGCGCTGTCCAAGGTGAACCGCATCAGACCAAGGTCGCCACCTAGCGGAAATATTGACGCCTGTTCTGCCTCCAAAATTGGATTATGGAACAAGTATGAGCATGACCCCCTTAACATTACATGGTATTGCACTTTGTGAAATTGACAATCCCCGTTTTGTGACCAATACCGAGGCTATATTGGATTATTGTCACTTGCTATTATTCTAATATTATCAAGACTTTATTGGAATTCATGAGAAACGTGCAAGCAAATCCATCCATCACTGCAGAGTAAAGTAGGCCTGGTGTTGTGAAGCTTGAAAGGTGAAGATGCCTAGGAATTGATGTAGAAGTAACAATAATTCCCCGGTTTTGCCCCAAACAAAGGGGGCATTGTTCTTGTTAGAGAAAGTCCAGCTGTGTCCAGGTTTTGGGTTTTGCCTCGGGTGCTCTCTCTCTCTTTCATGCCCTCCTACGCAGGTCTTCTATTGCTCCCACGGGATGTGCCCATCACGGCAGCAGGCGAGCGACCCTCAATGAGCTGCAGAGGAGGTTGTCACTGCGTGGGCAGGCTAGGGCGTTCTGCATCGCCACACACGGCAGTTGATGACTCCACATCCGCAACCGCCACCTTTAGAAGCTCTCAAGGCTGCTGTGTGTGAAGCTATGGCATCGAGAATGGATCTCTTTCAGGGCTGCAGGGTGGCCTAGAGGTTCAAGAGACCGCTCAACTAGAACAGTGGTTCTTCAGGGCCCAAAGTACCGCAGGTTTTCTGTCCTACCAGGTAGTTAATTGCATTCCCCTGGCATTCCAGGTCTAAATCAGTCCCTATTAGACAGCTAGAATGAAAACTAGCAGGACTCTGGGGCTCAAGAACCGGAGTTCTTGAGCCCCAGAATACCCAAACTAGAAGACCTGGGTTCAAGCCCCCACAATCCTCCCTACCAGCTCCAGGGATGCTGTTCTGTGGCTCTGACCTCCCAGAATGGAGAAAGTCAAAAGAGAATTTCAACATGGGGATCACTTTACTGTTACTTTTGTAACGTGAATGAGAGACCCACTATCTTTCTATCAGTGTCCACAATTTAAGAGATATGGAATTCAACATTCAGGCAGCTACTATCAAAAACCCATGTTTGTGATGAGGAGACAGTTGAGACTGTAATATGTTTTTCCTGAGACCCAGCAGGTGCCTGAATGCTTCTTTCCTCTCACCCCATTGTATCATCATACATATATGAATGCACCTTTGTGTAGAAATAGTGTCTGTAGCCTCTAGCATTCATGTTTGGCAAATCAACTGCTCTAGTTCCCATGCTTTTTAGTAGCTGTCATACCAACCTCAGACTTCCAAGACTTGGCGAAGATATATTTGAATCCTGCCCATACAAGGCAACATTTTCTCATATGGGTGATCTCATTGTGAATAGACCTGCCTTTGTCTCCCAGGCTTAGACAGACATAGTGTGGCTTTGGTTTCCCTCACAGATGCCACTCAAAGAGAGAATGGTGTTTTTATACATTATTGGCCTGGGAGGGCAGCGACGAAGATCTTGGACTGCTCAAGGAAATTATGTTAGATCAGGAGGAATGTGACTGATTTGGGAATGGATGGAGGGGTGTGTGTGGGTCTGTGTGAGTGTGAGCACGTGTGCTGAATGAATATTGTCATTATGAGGGTCTCCTGGGACGCCATACTGCGTCTTTGTGGGGTTACGGTCTCTCCTCGCGAAAGCATCTCGACCAGCGTAATGAAGCGGACGAAGCATCTGGTGCCCCGCCGAATTGGGCCAATTTACCAGCACAACCATCGATTGTCCAGAACCCTATCGCCAGATGAAAGGCACTTTTCTGTTTTCCCCTGACGACAAGCCTGACAACCTTAAAGAAGCCAGAGGGGGACCCGGCGGGGTCGCTTTTGATCGTTTTCGACCAATGGCGGCGAAGTTACGGGGAGCGACGACGAAGGCGGTCTAATGAGGCATGGGCGGGGCCGGGATGGGGCACGAGGAGGCTCTTGTCTTCCTTCATTTGTGTCACGGTGTTTTTGATTGATTACACTCAGATCGTTTCCTTTATCCTCTTGTCAAACGGGTGGCTTTTTTTGGGGGGTGGAAAGTGGCAGAACCCCCCCCACTCCCTCCCTCTAACAACCCACTCTCTGCTTTCTCCAGATGGCATCTACTGCCCACACATCTGCATTGTGTGCCAATCATGCACACCGACTTCAAATCCTTTGCTCGCACGGGTAGACACACACAAACTTGCACAAACACACACAACTCGGATTAGACCGATATGTTGGGTTGCTGATGTATCAGGCCGATATTTGCCTTTTATTAAACAGTGGATATTGGAAATGTCACCCACCTCTGATATGAAGAAGGTTCTCATCTTTTTTTACTTAACAGCTTCAGGAGTGTCAGTCTGTAAAACCCGCAATGAAACCTGCCTCACCCTGCCTTAAGGAGCTGCTAACCACCTAAAAGAATTTCATTAGTATGGGTTTTAAGTTAAGTTTTAGCGTCCCATGATGGTCTGAATTCTATTTCAGAGGCTTTTCCACCCTGACAAGAATAGAAATGTGGGGGAAACACTGAACATTTGTAATTTTTTGGCATGAAATGGTCAAATTTAAACATTTACATGAAACTTTCGGCAGCTTAAATTCAAAAGTATCAGTATCAGCATTCAAAAACCCACATGAGTCAAATCCTACCCACTACAGCCTCACTCAATCATTCGCATCTCTTCAGGTGGCGTGTTGTGTTTAACTGTCGAATAGGCGAAAACCTCCAAATCCTCCCCTCCCTCCTCCCTGAATACAGTTTGGCCCATTGTTTCAGCTCATTCCAGGCTGATCCCCAAACTGGGCTGGAACCCTAAGTCCCCCCCCCCGCTGGGTTTTGACCCCCTCCCCGGGCTAAGGGCCCAGCCCACCGCCTCCGGATCCCCAGCCTCATGCAGTGTTCCTCGGGCACGCAGTCAAGAAGACGGTCCCTGGAGGTCAGAGCGAGTGGGAGACAGAGGAGACCAGCGGAGAAAGGGATGAGGAGATGAAAGGAGCAGCGGGAGAGCAGCTTAGAACTGGCCGACAGAGTGTCAGAGACTGAGATAAGATCCACTGGACTGGAAATATCACGCAAACACACACACACACACACTGACACACACATGCACACAACCCACACATACTTGTTTTGTGTATTATCCAAGTGCAACTGGAAGGCAACATGGTGAGACCTGTTTTGATCCTTGCCTTTAATCATCTGTTTCTCTCGAGGCATTGCAGTCATACTAGTTAAACTGGAAATCTCCCTATCATTCTGCCAGCTTATTAACATTCCATATCTGATAATGTCAGTGGGTTATAATATATATTTACACCTCTGGACGCATTATGCTCTTTTATCTCACATCTGATCATTTGAATAACTAACGATAGACCTGCAAATCTGTCAATTTAGCCGCTGTATCTTTATTAATTTATTTGTTGTATTATTCTCATTGTGTTTGGTTGTTGCAATTGCTTGTTGTAGCCTATTATCCCCAGTACAGCCTATTAGTGTTATTCCTTTCTATATCCTATTCTCTGCTGCTGTGATGACCCAAGTTTCATCCAGTCTAATCTAATATTGAGGAGCGGTGTTTAGTCTTGAGACAATATAGTTGAAGGATTGGGTGGTATGGCCTAAAATTCACATCATGATATAATTTGAAGCGTGCATGATCACAATGTATTGTTTTGTCTTCTGAAGTCATAACACTCTGGTTTACATACCGTAGATCCGCCGGCTTTGAAGCCATCTCTACTGTTTGAAAGGAACCCATACGCTTACATAGACACACAGTTATAGCATGTGTATTGCATCTCCACTGTTCACTTGTTCACTTGTATCTCCTAAGGACAGCCTTAAATGTTTGAGAAACTGCGATGTCTGACCTGCAGAGCATTTGTCATCCCACTGCTCGACCATTCACTTTCATTTCCTATTGTTTTCCTCGTATTCCACAATGTGGTTGGATTTGACGAGATGAATAATATTCCTCTCCGTCGTTTGCAGAGCTTTAGGTCGCTGTTTCTCCTCCTGAATTTCGAAGCAAACCAATGAAAGCCAGTGTCTGGCTGGCACGTGATTGGCTGGCACAGGCCAATAAGGACGTTTCCATTTACAGGTGAAATGATGAGGTTCTACCTGTAGCCAAATTTATACCAACGTACCTTTCATACTGTTAATACCGTTCACCCCTATGCAGTAGTATATACACCAACCACCACCATCACATACAAAGGCGAGAACTCTTTAGCACTGCCTCCCTCCACTTCCCCTACATCCTCACTCCAGCCCTCCGCCATGCAGCTCCCGTCCCCATGCCCCGTTGCTGGCTGTTATCTGACCTATGCGTGCCCCTGCCACCCGGCTCTTTACCCCCTGACGGCAGCGTGTCAGTCGATAAGCGTCACGGCGGGCCCGGCAGTCGGGCCCAGCTGGGTGCCAGCTCTCTCTATGGAAAAGCGGCCGAGCGGCAAGAGACCCTTTCTGTCATTTCAGAATTACCTGAGGGTTTTTCAAAGCGGCCTGTTGTTGCGTCTACTTCGTTGTTTACCTCCCTTCATTCTCTATAGTCCTGCGTCGTTGTTCTGGGAAATGCCACCGGTTTGAGACGCGACAGCGGGGGGTGTGTGCTCACGCAGAGAGTTTCTCTAATGCCGACGCTGTAGTATAGCTTCCCTGATCAAGACGTATTGAGGTTACATGCCTTGCTCTAACACGTCTGACGGAAATAAATGGAAACTGTATGGAAGCGGCAGAAAGCACATTTTGCGGAAAGCATTATTTCTTCGGTCTGTGACTAAGGTGTTTGATTTACAAGTTGCCGAGTCTTGCATGATGAAGCGGAAAGGTAGCAAAGTTGTATCAAAGTCACAAATTACTCTTTGTAACCCCATGAAAACCCACTTATCCAACTGTTTTGTTGTAGAAGTATCATTTTTGGTTGTTAGGGCGCTGGGTAACGATCCAGTAAACTCTCATCTGGCCGCCAGATTAAGCTGCTGCCGTCGGATGCATTTAGATGTCTGTGGCGGCACATTCACTCAGCGCTTACAGCATCAACACAAACTACAAATCAGACCCAACTTCAGGCGGCTTTTCAAGCTTTATGTAAAAGATTACACGCGAAAGAGACATTTGGCAGTCGCGGGAGGGAATAAGCGCTCCGGGGGAAATGATTTAAGGTGTCTCTAAGACATTTTATGGCATGGTGTCAGGCGCTTCAGAGCACCTCCTAATCACCATACATAGACATAGACAGGGAAGTGGAGAATAGTGAGAGCGAGCTTATGTGGAAGATATGGAAGGTGTGGTGCACCTCGATAAGGGACAATACCTTAAGCCTATAGGTCTCTGATGGTGTGTGTGTGTGTGTGTGTGTGCATGAGGATATGGATCATTGTGCGCAAGTCTGTGTATCTCTATGTATCTACTTGCATACATAGTCTTGATATGCGTCTGTATGAGTAGACGGAGAGGCAGAAGTCACATTGCATTAGCAAATCAGTCATTTCCAGATAATCTTTCTCTCTCTCTCTCTCTCTCTCTCTTTCTTTCTCTGTCTGAGATACAGTTTTAACTGCAAGTTCACGATGCAGAGCACGGATTTAGATGCTGGGAGCGAGCGTCACCGTAACACACAGTTGACACTTGGCCGAACCGTCAAACTTGACAGTGTGAGAATTGAGACTTGCAGAATTGGTGTTCAATTTCTATCCTCTCTCAGCTCAGCGTGGCTCTAGAGAAGGCGCAGACGGTGGTGGGAGTGTATAAGTACACAATGAGCATTTGGTCTTTCAGATGCTGCTCTGAGACAAATATTGGTAGAAATTAAAGCTGTTAGGTGCAGCATTTTAAGCATCAATATATCATTGTTATATTAATTGTGATACCTTGGTATAATTTCCATGAACAAAATGAGACCATGTTCAATTGGTAGCCTCTATCTCACACCAGTTGAATTGTTAGTGCTGGTGTTTCTCAAAATTAAGAGCACATTTCCTATTGCTTCCTATTTTAAACAGCACCCTATTCCTGTTTTGTGCCATAAAGCAAACTACCTTTGTGCTGTAAAGCAACCCAGCAGATTTCCCACCAAATCCGACCCGGTTGCACACAATGTAAAATGCAGTGAGGCCAGTAGAGAGTGCAAATCTTCTCAGCCATGGTCTCGTTTGTTTACAGTAATTATACTAATGTCTCAGAATTAGTGTGATAATGTGTATTGATGTTAAAATGCTACATGTAACACATTTAATTGACATAGATTAAAAAGCTACAGGTTATTACCGGCAGGCTGCTTTTGCATTCCCTGTTTGTTTTCTTTCAGGATTGGTAGGGGGAGAGCGGAGGGTCGTCAGTGCTGATGGGACGCACCTGGAGAGCGGAGGGTCGTCGGTGCTGATGGGACGCACCTGGGCCCGGTGTGTCCCCCGCACACTCCTTTTGTTGTTTGATCTCATTTGAGCTTGGTTATTGCTTTACGCGCCATACAACACCTCTTCACTGCATATCACATGCGTCACACTCACCTACACCACTGATACACTGACACTCACACATACATTGTATTTTTGTCTTGTGGCTTTACATTAAATTCCTTGTTTTTTTTGCAATTCTGTTCTGCATGTCTCCCTCCTTTGTTGCAACCTGTAAACATTCTCAACTATCTCTATCTAGAACACACAAATCTGATCTGGTCACTTGTCACTTGCAGTGTGGGCAGTGAGCCTAAAATATTAGATTTGAAAAACAAATCAGCCTTTCCTCTGTGTGAACATAGCTTAAGGGAAATACTTATGCAAGTCAGTTTGGCTGTCTGTGTTAAGCGTTTTGCACAGCGAAACTGCCTGTGTATTTTATGGTTCAGTCCTTTCCCTACATGGGCAAAGGGCCTGATTCTCAGCAGATATGTTGCCTTTTGCACCCTAACAAATGAAAGAATGAAAAAATTCAGCTACTGTAGGAAAATAGTAGAGAACGCTATAATGTTAAAAACATCCAGAATGGCTACGTCTGGACCATAGACCAATCAGTGTGTTGTAATGCTGAATCTCTATGGTGCCTCCTGGTAAAAGCAACTGGTTTCTCACAGCAGTGGTGTACGATTGGAATATACTTATTTCAACTATACATGCAATCCTGTACTACTGATAAAGGCTATTACAGCCGAAACAGGCTAGTTTTTAACATTAAATCTTTGCCTATTATTCTCCAAGAGTAGCTGAATTATTTCAATCTATTGCTTCACTTTGATTAATGCACTTTGGGGGAGCTGTCAGGTTGCGGCAATTTGTTTTACCCTAACAATTGAACACCATTTAATCGGCCTCCTCTCCAGGGACAACAGCAGAGTCACTGACTCATCCGACAAGATATCTGCGGAAGTCACAGTATGGAAGCCAATCTAATCTTGTGCAGAGATGGAGGGATGGTGAAGGAAAATGTTTGGTTCAGACCAGGTATTCTCTTTCTCTCTCTCATTCCCTCTCTCCACCCACTTCCCTCTCCCTCCCTCCCTCCCTTCCTTCCCTTCACCCGGTGGGCTGTGTTTGTAACATGGGTGCTGATGGAGGAGGTGGGTGAGGTAGGGCTGAGCATGGTAATCACCTAAAGGTGGGCTGGTTGCTATGGCGTCCCGCCGCTGCACCGTGACAGCAGCGCGAGCTTATTGAGTTGCACAGAGGAGGAGAGAGCTGTCGAGCTGTCGAGAGCACTGAGGATCACACACACACACACACACACACACGCACACATACACACACATGCTTGTCTTACTATACTTGTGAGGACCTTGCAATTGGCTGCATTTATTCCCAAACTTTAACCCTTACCCTAAACCTAATCCTAACTCTACTCTTAGCTCTAAACCCAAATCTTAACAGTAAATTACCCAAAATGATGAGTGCACAGAAACTTGCTTGCATACACACACACACACACAGACTCACTGCACATACACTGAGCATGGACACACACAGAGAGAAGTAAGACTGCAGACTTAGGTGGAGGCACACACAATCCATGCCCAAAAACACATGCGCAGCACAAAAATAAACTTTCGATTCAGAATAAACACACTAACAGAGAAACAGAGTCATCCAGAGCAACTGACAGCTGCCCACATATTTGCTTTAAATAAGCATATTCAAACATGCAAGCAGATGGAGAGAGGGAGCAAGCAAGCAAGGAAGGGAGAGCGATACAGTCACACCAACCATCTAAAACACACAGGAGCACACTTGCAGCATGGGACAATATGTGCTGATAACAAACTGTGTCAGCCCACAACACCAAACATCAAGCTGCTCGAGCTGTGGGCTACAGATGATGCAGCCCGCTGTCTCCCGCTGGACCTAAACTAACACAAACCGTCACCTAGACATGTGCTGCGAATAAAAAAAGAAGAGAAGAAGAAGAGGGTTGTTCTGTACAAGGTATTCTGTCAGAAACATGCGAACACACATGGACACACAAGTCGCTGATACACACGCCGCTCTTATAACTTGATTCCTACTCTGATGATCCCTCCCAGCACGCACACACACACACACACACACACACACACACAGGTAGCACCTCGGTGCCAAAATAGCAATTACCCGTCCTGTGCAGTGAGATAGGAGCTGCTGGCCCCTGGAGCAGCCGCCTGTTATTACTTATGTAAATATCGCATGGCAGTGTCTCTATCCAATTTGGAGAAGAATGACAGTGTGTGTGTGTGTTTGTGTGTGTGTGTAGGTGTGTGTGTGTGTGTGTGTGTGTGTGTGTGTGTGCTGAGACGGTTCATCTGCATAGGGATCAAGGTAGGAGTAGTGTGTGTATTTATGGGTGTGTGTGGGTGTGTGTGTGTGTGTGTGGGTACAAGTGGCGACAGATGATATTTCAAGTCATTTCATTCTGGTGAAATTGGGAGGCAGAAAGACAGACAAGATGGCACTGTGATAAAGGAGAACATGCTTGGGAGAGATGGGAGAGAGATCCATACATTTAGAATAGAAATGGCTTTTGTTATTGGAAGAAAAATTGCAATTCTGAAAAGCCGCTTCGCACACCATCAGGTGGGGAATGGCTTTATGAAACAAAGAAAGAGTGAGGAAAGAGTTTCATTCCAAAATGAGATCTGTAACATTTGGAAACTGTGATGTCTACGCTTACAAAATGACAAATTAGGACAGATTACAGGACTGATGAAGATATTGATGAAGTTTAAATTACTTTTTCTTTGCAAAACGAATATACAAAATTTTTGAGATGAATAAATGCAAATTTACCTTATATACAACATGATATCCAACTCTAGGAGCCGTCCAACTTGCAAACAACAACATCAATATCACACACAGTTCAAAATTACTAGATAGCACAAGCTCTCCCTTTCTGTAACATTTGTGTTGTTGTTGTTGTTCCAACACCTTCCCCAAAAACTGTTAAATGGATCACCAGTCAACAGTAGCTGGCTAATAATTGATAGGCTCTTGTTTTTCTCAGCTCAGACGGGTGGATGATAAGAAGAGATATCACCCTCCTCCTAGCACCTCAGCCGTGACCCCATGACCTTTCTCATATGACCACAGTCACCATGACTTCATTAACAAACCCTGTGACTGAGGGACACCCAGTCACATTTCAACTTGTGAATCAGGTTGGGGTTCAGCGTTTTCAAGAAAATACGCTATATACAACATCTGTTTCAAACCGCGCATTGTGACCGGATTGTGATCCTTTATCATTTATTAAAACCCACTAATTTAATAACTATTACATGAAGGGGAAAAAAAGTTATAACATTAATGGTAGGGAACTATTATTACATTAATGGGAAATGTATTACATTTCCAGGATTATTACACTATTAAGTGCAAATTGTTACTCCGTTATTAGTTGTAACACATGAATTCCTACAGTATGAACAGTACTTCACTGTTTTGCTGAGCAGCAAGGAACCAAAATGAAGCCCCAAAACTTGTATCTTTGTTTCATAGGAATAGGAAGTCATAGGAATGAAATTATGAAATGAAGTTACAGTCATTGTTGATACCATTATACATATACTTAGAAACTGAACTTTACATGGAAGAGCAATAATAGCTGGTTTTGTGTAGAGATCTGACTTTTGGTTCAGGTGGATATAGCAGTAGTTACTTTAATGTTCAATGAATTCAACCTATTTTCTATCCTATTGGCTATCTCTCCAACGCAGTTTTACAAAATTGCTCTGTAGGTATTTTGGCGAAAAGGTAAATACTCTAATTACTCTGTTTTTCTTTTTTTGCAATCCGTGTCCCCGTATAGCTCGCTGCACGGTCCTGCAGTCACTTACTGGTTTGTGCAGCACTGAGCAATCCCTACATTAAGCCACTTCAACCTCCGTGAAACCACTTACAGCTAAAAGCAGGTGGGCTTCCATCCATCCCGCCTCTATACGTACGGATATACCTTTGGAGTGCAGTCCCCTGTGTCCCCCTCGCAACCTAACCTCTGCGAAAAAAAAAAAAAAAAGCCCCTCTCCTCCTCTCCAGTTCCCCCTCAAAGGTTGCAGGTAAATGGGGTAATCTCCTGGCCCATCGCCCCCTCTCTCTGGATGGATGAAACTCAAGCCCCCCCGTCGCAGCGTTTAGACCCCCGGCCTGCCCACTCCCAACAAGGCCCACCTCTCTCTCTCTCCCTCGCTCTCTCTCCCTCTCCTCATATCTAATCACAGTCCATTAGCCGCCCCATTAAAATTCTTTTGTCCAATTTGGGAGGAATGCTACCCTCGTGGAAAAACAGAACGGAGCCACAATAGGGCCTTTTCAAATCGCGCTCGACTTTTATTACCGAGAGTCGCTGAGGAGTGCCACCCACCACCAAGCACCGCTGCGTCTTCCAGTCCCCTCCTGTTTGCTCTGGTTGTGTGTGTGTGTGTGTGTGTGAGGGTTAGAGTTAGAAAGAGACAAGTCTGAGCGAGAGAGAGAGAGAGAGTTGCCTGATTTGCACGTGTCCGATGTTTATCCGGTTTTAGCGGCATAACTCGAAACCCCCGTCTTTATTGAAAACGCATCAAGGTGATTCTAAATCAGGAAGTGCAGAAAGGAGTTCAGAGTGGGAAAGGTCAAGGGTCGGCTGGCGTCCGCGTCATCGGGAACTATCTGTCATCGGCCTCAATATGTTGCAGTACGTCTCCTCGTCTCACATCGACTCCAGTGACACAGACTTGGCGTCCGAAGCACTTTTGCGCGTCTTCGGCTCTCATCGCACCTTGTGTCTGGCCTTATTTCATGCTCGTTTATGCCGTATTGAATCGATGTCATGGTTCCCGAAAGCCTCTTGTCTCGCTGCTAGAGCCGCGTCTACATCGACAGCACAGCATACTATGAGAGTGATATGGATGTGTGTGTGTGTGTGTGTGTGTGTGTTTGTTGATTTGAGTGTGTCTCACAGTGTGTCGGGTGGGGGTTTGTGAGAAGGTGCTTTGGCCCCCGCTGCACTACATAAGTCCTCTTTGTCCTTGATGGAGTGTGTTTGGCCGGTCTGCTGGTCGGCTGACTGGTTAACTCACTGGTTGGCTGACTGGGGGGGCTCGCGAGGCTGATTTTTCGCCCCCAGCAGAACGTGGGAAGCTCTTAAAGGGGGATGAGTGTGGGATCAGAAAAGTACACTCCGTTGCAGGGGACTGACATGCAGGGACACACACACACACACACACACAGGCTTATCCGTCAGCATTCTGGGACACAGGCTGCAGATGACAGGCAGGTATGACAGGCAAAAACATACTGATAGCAGATAGGACTGGCCATTTGACAGATGGCTCGTGTGTGTGTGTGTGTGTGTGTATTGACAGCGAGCGAGAGAGAGAGAAACTTTTACCAACTATGCATGTAAGTGATAGTGAAGACTAAAAAGGGGGAAATACAGTACACGCTTATGTGTGACTGTACACTGATAGGTGTTTGGGCATCAAGTGTGTGTGAGTGGGAGAGTGAGTGTGCATGTGTGTGTGTGTGTCAGTGCTCTAGGGGATAGGCTTCCATTACACCTTCCTCACAGTAATTACTAAAATGAGGCCAGCACTCATAGGAGGGGGCTTTCCATTACTAATGCCCTAATATGTAACAAAAGGGTGCATGTGTGTGCGTGTGTGTGTGTGTGTGTGTGCATGTGTGTGTGTGTGAAAGCCTATCAGAGTCATGCTGAACGGTGTGTTTTCTGTCACTAATGCCCAGCGCTTCAGGTGTTTTTTGTCTTTGCTGTTTTTCCATTAGCATAACACTTACAAACAGATTATAATGAGTGCGAATTAAGTGGCAAAGGAAATGGTTTGTTTGATATTGTCTGAGTGTGTGCGTGTGTGTGTGTGTGTGTGTGTGCCTGGAGCGAGCATGTGTAGGTGCAGTACAGCAGTTTGAATACCGCTGCATGAATGAGGGTGGGTGGGAAAGGTGAGAGAGGGGGAAAGAGAGGCCGACATTGAGAAAGAGTCTTGGTGTGTGTGTGTGTGCGTGTGTGTGTGTGTCCCACATACTGTAAGCCTAGATGTAATCCAGAGCAGGAAGCAGGGCAGGGCGTTACAGTAGGTGTTAAAGCTCCACTGCTTCCCTGAAACACTGCCGTTGACTGTTTCACTCAGTGCCCGCTAATATGGAGCCCCTATTGGGTTTCAGCGCGGCAGCCCACGCCGCGCCTCCGACCGTCATCGCCAGTCGAGAAACCGACCAAGCGTACACTCAAGGTCACCCGGTACGGAGACCCAGCCGGCTGAACGAGGCCGGCCCGACATTTAGAAAAGAATCTCAGGTTGTGGCTTCTTGGTACGGCGGGGCAGAAAATGGCTAAACGATGGAGCGATGTTTCTGTAAAACAAATAGACCTTTCTAATCCCACTGAAACCCTTGTCAAGATGGAAGCACAAGTTTTAGCAAATATGATAATAATTTCAATACAAGAGTTGTGTCTCCCTTCAGCTGAATTATTACAACATAAAAGGTTTCGTGGCAGATGTTCCCGGGCTTCCACAAGAGCTCAGAGTTTGATCTCCATATGCTCTACCCCTGACATTTATCCCGGTTTTATCCACTTTTGACAATCAGGAAATTGCGCGACATGTTATTTCCCCCCCTTCAGTGCTTTATTGCTGAATCGGTCCAAAAAAAGACAACGCGATACATCACAACATGTCAAGAAACTTCCTGTAACAGAACTGTGTCATCGCAAGAGACGCTCATTTGCTTCCTGTGCTGACGCCCGCGACACGGGAACCCAGCTGTCTTTTCAAAGAACAAGACACGTCAACACGGTTCCTGTTTGCCGGCCTGTCGGACGCAGTCTCGCCCACTGGGCAACTACCTGTCAACAAGATCTCAGTCCTTTATCGCCTCCTCCTCCAACCCATCCCCTCTGCGTTTGACACTTGTAGATAACGGCGACTAAAAAGCCTAACACGGTCCCTTCGTATGGCGGTGTGTAGGTGAGAGGGGGCCTGTCTGTCCCTCCTGCTACATTTCACTGTCTTCCTCATTTTAGCCAATCAGTGTTACCTGATCTATTGTCTTCCGGTGCTACACACGGGCTCTAGTTAGCATCTCCCGGGGTTACGAGCCAAACAACCACACTTGTCTGATTGGAGGGTGTTTATTGAGTGAAACCGGGCTGCTAAACTGACCTCCAGTCAGCTTTGCTATCTCAACCTGCTGAACCAAAAACAGGAGAGTAGTGTTGGATCATTATATGAGTTTGCAGGTTCATTGGGCCAATATTGTCTTTTAATTAAAAATCAGACATGGTCCACTCAGTGTCATCCACCTCTGATATGATGGAAATTATGCAGTTTGATTACATATTTATTGTAGAATTGATCAATACTACCCTGGTCTATAGGAAGACCTTAACTTGAACTGATTCTATTATGATGTTTTGATCAGATTCCCCACATGCATATGTTGGATGCATGAATATGTTATTATCATTACTAGTAGTAGTAGTAGTAGTATTACTATCCTGGGGTTTCACTGGAGTTTAAGTGTTACATGATGATCTAAATGCTGTTTAAGAGGCTTTTCCATCTTGACATGGATACATTTCTGGGGGAAACACTGAATAAATTCAATTTTGGGGGATTTTCTTGGCATGAAAATTGTTAAATTTAAAGATATCAAAGATCAGCACAAATTATCCGCTATCAGCAGCTTCCGTCCAAAAATATTGACATCAGTATCGGCCTTCAAAACCCCATATCAGTCAAACCCTAAAAAGAACCATATGAAGACGATCTGATCCTGGGTCAGAGCGTGGAGGCTGCCAGTTGCTGTCAGTGGAGTGTTTATTGGAGAAGGGAGGAGAGTGGATTGGGGGGTCTGGGGACTTTAAACAGAAGCTTTTGAAGATCAGTGGGGGCTAACGGCTTGACGGCTGGGTAACGAGTGGAGGATTGGAGGAGGTGTGAGAGGAGAGGTAGGGGGGCTCTGTGTGGCTGGAGACCCAGCTGAAGTGAGGCTGTCTCTGGGGCAAAGCTGGTCTGGTGTGAGCCTGGGAGAAGGTCCACCAAACACTGAGACAATGAAAGAGTCAAGGCTCGTGTATAATATGCAGCATGTACTGCCTTTGATGTTGGAACAGTGTCATGTCTAGGCTATGTGCACTGAATGTACAAAATATTAGGGACGCTTACTCTTCTCATGAAGTCCACTGATGAGGTGAATCCAGGTAAAATCCCTTATCCCTTATTGATTTCCCTTATTAAATCTATACCAATCACAAAGGAGGAGAGGTAGATAAAGAGAAGTAGACGAGTTAGACAAGGATTTTTAAGCTTTGAGACAGCTGAGATGTGGATTGGGCAAAAGGAGCTGCAACTCAAAATCAGGAAGACAACGCTAATATTTTGTACATTCAGTGTATGTTGAGGTTTGGCAGGAATAAGGGGGTAATGGGTGGGAAGAGGAGATTGGGAAGTAATGTATTTGTTCTCTGCTTATCTATATCCTTCTGCTGCTGCAGTGACTTCCCCACAGGGATCATTAAAGTTTCATCTAATCCAAAGTGTTGGAAAAGTTGCTTTAAAAGCATAATATATTACTCATTCATTTTAATTGAAAATCAGTTGGATTACAATATGTTTTTCTGTAGAGAATACTGTATTAAAGCTTTACTTCTCTTTCAAAAGAGGTACGCTGGTCATTTAGAAGAACGAATTGACTAAAATGTTTTTCTCTTTACCTTCAATTAAGCCAAAGTAGCGTTTGTATTTCCACTATTAAAATATTAAGCGGCATGACATCATAGTTGCCATTTGTCTTTACCTTGGAAATGAGTGAAAGCATATGAAGAAATGAGTAACAGCGTACAACTGACAGCTTAACAGCTTGACTTTTAAAATATTTGAACACTCAAGCAGAAATATGATTCTGAATTGCCGCTTTCCTCTTAAAAGCATAGCCATAAAATCTTCATTATATGCATCACATCACTTTGTAATTTATAAAACTAATATTATGATGTAACCCATAGTTACAGTAACTCCGGCTGGCGTTCAGCCACCGGTACTGTTCTTTCTCTCTGTCACTGCAACAGAAGGTGTGTAAAGAGATTGAGTGTAAAGGTCATTACTTATCAGATTCATGTAGGCTAAGGAAAACCATAGCAACCTTTATTCTACACTTTTCTGAATTTGCCCCGGCCTCCTCTCACCAACTCTGCACTTCTTTTTTCTTCCTTTGTCTCTATATTTATTCATGTGTGTGTCAGGTGAGAGCCAATCATTTGCACATGGTGCCTTTACCTTGGTGTCAATACACACATGCAGGCTGGGTGAGAATTGGCAGGATGGGGGTGGAACACAGCCACTCACGCACACACACACTCACACACACACACACACACACTGCTGCCTATAAATCTTTCTACTTTACAATCTTCATTTGACCTCAGTCAAGGTACACATTACTATTCAAATGTTCAAGCAATGCCTCAAATGTTTTTTCCCCCCTTTGTTTGGTCTGTGCCTGTGTCTGTTTATATAAAATCATGACACACTGCTTCAAATATGGAGAGAGCTGTTGCGCTGAACAAAGACAAAGAACAAGAATGCCAGATATTTATAATGCAGATATTGCAGATACTCTTAAAAAAGGGGGGGTTCTATATAGTACCAGAAGATGGTTGTTTAGGCTTGTACCATAGCATAACCCTATTAGAAAGATTTTCTATAGCACCATGCTCCAATGGTTCTACATAGACTCTTTATGGTGCTGTAAACAAGCTTTTAATACTGTATAAAATCAAATCAGCAGTTTTAAAATAACTTTTTAAAAACCATGCTGGATTCTTTATTCTGATTTGCCAGGTTTATTATTTTAACAAATCAGAGTCTTTAAGTCCAGACGGTTCTTTCTTGAACCACCACCTAACCCTTGGAGAACCCTCCTTTTTGGTAAAAAAACTATATATTAGCTCCAGTTTATGGGCTGCACCAGTATACGCTCATTGCACTGCAGAATTAAAGCAGTGAATTACAGAATCAACCTGTGACATTTAACAATAGCTCGACGCTCCTCTGAAAGCCTCCGTCAAACTTTTTTTGTGAGACGAAAACTTGGATATCTTCATAAAACAAAGGGAATACTTCAGATTCAGAAATGATTCAGCATTTTCTGCAGAGCGGGCGCGCTCTAGTCGTCATTGACGTTTCGGGCTTGCACTGCTCCGAGGCTTAGGCAGTGGATTTTCAAATCAGGCTTTGTTATTGCAGGAGGCCGGGGGCGGGGGGGGGGGGGGGGGGGAGCAGATGCTTCGTTCATTCAATCATGCATGTCACGCTCTGGACGGCTCCAACCTCTCTCTCTTTCCATCTATCCACCTCTCTCTCTCTCACCCTCTCCCTCTCTAGCATTCTCTGTCGTCCTCTCTCCTTTTATGTTTAACCTTTATTTATCCAGGGAAAGTCGACGGCGTGCTCTTTTCCAGCTTCACATTCACACAGCTGCACACGTCCTTCAACTGGGAGCTGCCCAGTACAACCACAGTCTTCTGCTCATTGGCCGCTGGGAGCACCAGGAGCAACTGGGGGTTAGGTGCCTTGCTCATTCTCTCTCCATGCTGTTAGAGATTTGAACCGGCGAACAAGCCTGCTTCTCAAACCTCTATGCTGCTGCCGCCCCTCTTTCTTTAGTTGTCCATGTCACTCTTCATTATGTGTGTGTGTGTGTGTGTGTGTGTGTGTGCAATGGAGAAGATACATCTGGCAGAGGGTGCTAATCTAAGCCAGGTGGTGGAAGACCCATCGCTGTTGTCATGAATGTGACGACAAACTGCCAGCCACCTCACACTGACCCCCCAACGAGGAGGAAATGTGTGTGTTTGTATGTTGATCTGATCCGTGTGTGTGTGTGTGTCTGAAAGAGAGAGAATAGAGGGTTCTGTGTTATTACCGTACCTGCATCTGTGCATGAGGGAGAGAAACAGAAAGCAAGAGTGCCATAGAGAGAAAGATTTTGCAGCATTTGTTTCCCTGCACATGTGTGTGTGTGTGTGTGTGTCTGTCTGTCCTTGATCTCCCGAGCTACAGTAGCCCACCCATAACTTGGCACATCGGGGCGACCGGGGTCCCGGTGGAGTGTCAGTGGATGTCAGAGGGCTGCTTACATACCATGACGGATGGGAGTGGGGTCACCAGAGAGCCAAGCATTTCATCTAACGCCACCTCTGACCACAGCAGGCAGACACACACACACACACACACTGTCTCCATCCCTCTTTATCTGTTCAGGTTTTACTCGCAATGTCTTTCAATCTAATACACTTGGTCTTCTTTCTCTATTACTCATTCACTTAAAAAAAATGAATTATTCCTCATTTGTCGTCAATCATTTTAAAAGTTATTTTATTGCTTTACTTATTATTCCCTGGGAGCAGTAATTTGTTTCACTTTGTTACACTACATGTTAAATTACTTTTCTGTATTTATGTATTTATTTAAAATTGGTATAGCCCAATAACCTCGCTTATGCACTTCTATGTGAATGAACATGGAAACCAATTAGCGTTTATGACCAATGTTCTTGACATACTTTTGGTAGTAAGTACTAGTAGTCAGGAAAAAAGTAAAATTTTTCTATCATTTCAAATTCATACCATATTAAATCAGTTTAAAATCAGTTTAAATCATATTTCCATAAAAGCAATAACTTACAGCATGATACTACTTACAATGACGTATAGTATGAATATACATCATAAAGATTTCTGTCAGCCTAAAAAGGTGGGAAACTCTTTTCTGCAAATAAAAAGGTGGCTAAACTGAGTTTAGGTGGGTTTACCCTCCACTACATCCCTGATTAGCCCCCCAACACTGGAGGTTAACACGCACACGCATACACACACACACACACACACACTCACAGTTACACACTAATTTAGTGGGGTGCTGTCCTGTTCTCTGTCCCAGCTGGGTCCTAATGCTGAGAGGTGAAAGGCTCTTTGGGCGTCTGGCCCTTGAGACAATAGAGTAATTACAGAGGATCTAGAGGGAGGAAGGACCCTAAACCCTGTCAGCTGCACACCCAGAAACCCCCCCCCCCCACACACACACACACACACACACACCACAACAGACGGCTACCACAGAATCAGAATCAGTTTTATTGGCCAAGTGACTTTGCATGAACAAGGACTTTGACTTTTGCTCCCATAGGTCACATAAACGTTAAATAGAACAGAACGTAACACAAAATTATAAAAAGAAAATATATATATATATATAAGCAGAAATTTCTAGGAATAGGCCTTTTTTTGAAGTAGTATAAAGAAATTAGTGTAGTATATAGAATAAGTAGAATATATATATAAAAAGAAAGAGAGAGAGAGAGAGAGAGAGAGAGAGAGAGAGAGAGAGAGAAACTTTAACACATAACCCCAGGCCCAAACCCATTACAACATTTAATATGTTTTTTGGTTGTGAGAACCTGAATGTAAGCAACTCCATGATGAATGAATGACTGTATGGAGATAGAGGGGAGTTATAGCCTGCCTGCTCCAAAGGTGGAAGCAAGGGCCTCTGCACCTGTGACTGAGATGATATCCATACTACACATGATGTATGCAGAAGAGCAAGATAGATGACAGCCTATCAGCACTCAGCAGTTACTACATCCACTACTGCAGCCACTGAGCAATAGGTGAAGGAAGAAGAGGACATCCAGATGACTGGAGAAGAAGCTGACATAGAGAAACATGGCTTTTCCCTTGAGATAGGCATGGATATAAGGTTTGTATGGACAATACAATACTGTATGCAGACACACACACCCAAACAATACTACAATTCAACATGTCCTACTAGCTTTTGAATGATTTGAATAACTAAATGTTGTCAATTGTGCTGGTTTCTGTCATTATAGATCTTGATGATGAATAGCACACGGTTTTAAACTAAATTATTTATCATCTTAATATGGTTTGAATAAACTGCTGTCTGTTGGTTTAAGAAAAATGACATTTTGTATAGCCTACTGCTTAAGCAATACTGTTTCTGATAAAGAATTGTGCAAATAAAGTAATTGAATTAAGAAAGAAAGGAAGGAAGGAGAGAAAGAAAGAAAGAAAGAAAGACAGACATTTCAGACACGACAAGACCCATTACGGGCTAAAACACCGCCCAGCAATAAGAAGATAGAGATTATTAACTAATCTTTAACAATTCTCTAATGCATTCATTATAAAGAAATCAGCACTTGATTTCCAGCAGGACTGTCAAATCTCTCATCTGCTAATAAGGGCTTTGAGGCTGATGGCCAAACAGAGATGACAGCCTCTTTGTGTCTCCAAACTGCCTCCCAAACAAATCAGGCCGACTCGCCGTGAAATCCATTCATAGAGCCATTAACGTAATTGTGTCGTATGACATGTATGAAATCAACAACAATGCTGCGCCTCCTTAGCGTGTTCAGGAAGAGTGATGGACTGACAAACTGACTGGGGAAGGCGCTGGAGAAACAGGGATGGGAGGAAGAGCAAAGACGGCTACGATGACAGAGGTTTGTGTGAAATGAAGAGAGGTGGGCCACACTCAGGAAGATGTGAGTGCTTCGAGGGTTCTGTATGGAAACATCATGACTGAAAGAAAGCTCAAATAAAAAGATGGTAAGTCGAAATAAAGATCCCATTGTGGTAAGAGTTCTTCTAATACTGCTGATTTGGAGCATTTCATACATTCTTAAAAGGCTCTTTACAGCACCATAAATGGTTTATGTAGAACCATTTGAGCATGGTGCTATAGAGACCCATTCTAAAAGGGTTCTTTATGGCACTTAAAAGGGTTCTGCATAGAGAACCATTCCCTGGTATTATATAGAACCTCTTTTTTTAAGAATGTACGGAGAAAAAGAGAGAGAAAAGCAAAAAAGATTGTAACAAAGCAAAAAACGGATGGAGGAAAAGCCAAGGAACTGAAATTGACGAACAGCTGCCGAGGAAAAGGGTGTGTCCGTGTGTGTGTGTGTGTGTGTGTGTGTGTATGTCAGCATGTTTTCATACGCTCGAACTCATGGACAGTCTCAAAGTCATGGACACGCTCAAACTCATGGACACTCATGGTGTATAAATCTAGAAATATAGAAAACAAGCCGGCCCAACAGCCAGGCATCCAAAACACGCAGCCTCTGTAGAACGCCACAAGGTCAGCACCGGAGCGTAACATCTCATGTCCTTGTCACGCCTGTGCGGCGGGTTAGAGCCGTGACAGCGACGTGACGCTGTTAATGATAACCCGCCTCTCTCCCAGGGTTAAAGTCATTTACTAGGCCTGTTCTCCTGCCTCATTCCTCAGTACCAAAACACAGCCGCCATCCCTCAATGGCACATAACCCAGAGTAGCGGAGACAGGCCATATTTATCACACTAAGCCAATGGTAAATGACTTAGCCCAAAACTCGCGCTCACACACACGTGCACACTTTTTTCCCAGTACATGCTGTGTAGTGGACAAAGGAAAATGTAAACCGGGAATGGCTGACAGTGTGTAGCTTTGTCTGTTTTGAAGGGGCTTGTTTGTAATGCTACAATGACTTGTGTCTATGAATAGGCTGATAATTTGGTTGTTGAGTGACAGTAGTGTTAGCTTGAACCTCACTGATTCAGTGGTGACAGATTTCCTTTTTGCAAACATGTTGGTTGTCGGGAAATCATCCCCAGTGTCAAGTAAGGAGTTAAAATGACTTGTTTTACTGTAACTGAGTAGCTTATTTGTGTACTTTGAGTATTTAAGTACATAAGTATTGCTCTTCACTACATTTTAAATCACATCTATTACATAGTACAAATTTTGTAGACTTTCCATGAACACTCCATTAGAAACCAATAGTAAGCAAAAAAAAAGTATGTAGAGGAAACATTAAGTGAATTAAATGCACAAATGTATCTATGAGCAGCTTAGTTAACATTTGCCAAGAAGCCATCCATCCAGCTACAGTGTTATTGTATTAGCATAGTTGTTGACTAGCTAGTTTGCTAGTCTTGCTAGCTAGCTGGATAGCTAACAGCAAAAGAAACAATGGGGTAGGGCATTCATTGCTCATTTTCAGCATTTTATTTTTCTCTGTTCCTTTGCTCTGTTCCTTTGTCCTGTATGAAGTGTGTGGGAAAGATCATGTCAGTTTTCATAGGCTACATTTTAAAATGAGGTACTTTTAACCTTTACTTGAGAAGCTTTTTACACCAGTAGTTTTACCTCTACCTTAGTAAAACTTCAGCAAAGTAGCAGTACTACTTGAGCAGGATATTTTGGTACTCTTTCCACCCCTGCCCACTGTAACATGCCACCAAATGACTGCTTGTTCTGCTGCTGTGAAAACTATCCTGGGACTCTGAAAATGACAGAACTCCTCTGAAGAAAATAGTTTCTAGGGAAAATGGCTGAATAGGAATTTGTCATCTCAGCACCACTGTAATCATGGCACTCTCCTCAGTCAAGCTTCAATACCGATCAATCATTTAGTCTGCTAACATGGCTGAATAAAGTGAAGATGTTACAGTCTGCTCCACTGTTTCTTTTTTTTTTTTCTTACAGTTTGCAGGGAAACCTATTTATACTCTTGTACCTACATCTCTAACTGAAGAGGAGACAATTCAAACTAGTACACTCTTACAAAAAGGGTTCTATAGTAGCAGAAAATGGTTCTTTATGCTTGTAGTATAGCAGAACCATGTTGGTGCTATAAAGAGCCCTTTCAGAAAGGTTGCCTATAGCACCATGCTCAAATAGTTATATATACATATATATATACATATATATATATATAGGCCTAGCTATATAGACCGTGGTGGTGCTGTAAAAAAACATATTCGAATGTATGGAATGATCCAAACCAGCAGTATAAAAATCTTTGCTAAGAACCACACTGGGTTCTTCATTCTGATTTGCTTTTTTTTTTTTTTTTTTTTAAATCAGAGGGTTATGTAAATCAGTATGGTTTAATATAGAACAACTCCCCTAACCTTTGAAGAACCCTAATGTTACTGTCTCTTATAAAACAGATGGTGAGAGCAGAGTGCTTATCTCTACAAGTCAATCTCTACCTCTGTCTTTTGCTCTCTCTCTCTCTCTCTCTCTCTCTCTCTCTCTCTCTCTCTCTCTCTCTCTCTCTACATTATACAGTATCCACAAGTCCTGTCGCTCTCCTCCCATGTGGCAGTAGAGTCCTATATGTCAGTGTTAACTGTAGCCATATGGTGCTTTCCTACAGAGTGGCTGTGGGTGTCAGTCACAAGCCAGCCGTTGGGGACAGGCCCACGGGCCACTGACAGATGACAATTACACGCCATAAGAACCTATTGAGAGAGAGGGAGAGAGAGAGAGAATCGTGGTAGCAGGAGGAATCTTAAATATCCGGGGAAGAGCACGGGGAAATAATTGCAGTGTAATATAAAAATAGACGATAGACAGTGTGTTGAGAGTGTGTGTTTGTACATGCAGAAAAGGGAGGGTTCCTCAGGGGTTCTTTAGGTAGTGGGAACCATAATGAAAGCCTGTGTGGCTCTTAAAAAGTTATTCTAATACTACTAATTTGGAGCATTTCATACATTGTGTGTGTGTGTGTGTGTGTGTGTGCATATCTACATGTGTGTTGGTGCGTGCATGTGTGTGATCATAGTCCCCTTTGGTCCACCCTTAGGACATCAGAGGAACAAAAGCAGCCAGATCTTCCCTGTCAGAAGCCAAGCGCTCCTTATTGACATCTTCTCGTCTTCCTCACCCCCCCTCCCCCTCCACTCCCCACATTCCCATTGCATCTCCCGGGCTTATTTAGCATCAGAAAGGGCCCGGCGTCTTCAGTGCGTTACTTTAAGTCTCCCGAGCCCTCCTCAGTCACTTACCAAACACTTAATCACGTTTTGGGATGTCGACCCTCTCCACCCATATTACTAATCCTCCCCAAGTCACATAGCTTTTGTCTTCTGCTAAGATTGAGGCTT
This sequence comes from Centroberyx affinis, assembly GCF_046629955.1. NCBI lineage: Eukaryota > Metazoa > Chordata > Actinopteri > Beryciformes > Berycidae > Centroberyx > Centroberyx affinis. Next base: position 26,851 of record NW_027284279.1, on the reverse strand, counting down.
AGGGGGGGCTTAGACCTTTCCTGAGAGGCAGAGACCTGGTTCCTTGGAGTCAGACTAGTGAGGCTAGTGAGGAATAAAAATGTTCGGGGGATTCCCAATTACCGCAACATTACGTATAGCAGCATGGAATTGGCTTTGTTTGGGAAGCAGCCCAGTATGCGTGTGTATGTGGGCTGTATATGCATATTCACATATCGGTATGAACATGTGTGTGTGAATGAGTGTGTGTGTGTGTGTGTGTGTGTGTGTGTGTGTGTAAGAGGAGAGCAGTGTGTAGCAGCATCATGTAGAGGGTAATCAGTCTTAATTGGTTCAGTCTGATTATTATTTATTATTATTTCCTCTAAAGCCTTTATTCAGCAAGCCTCTGGACACACACTCAGGAAACAGCCACTAATTACTAATGGATGATGACAAAGAGCCAGCGAGCCGGGGTCAGCCAAGGTGTGTGTGTGCGTGCGTGCGTGTGTGTGTGAGAGAGAGAGAGAGAGAGAGAGAGAGAGAGAGAGAGAGTACACAGGCCGTTCTCTTATTCATCAACTAATTCCTTCCAAATTACACTCTGCGTCTCATTCAAATTAATGTGCTTCCTCAAATCAATAAAAGAAGTTCTGTTCAACTGTGATTCCTTCTCAACTGTCAGTGAATTGAAGGAGTGCTGAACCTCGAACAACCAAATCTATGAAACCAGACACTATCTGCTGCACCTCTGTCACTAATCTGACTTCATCTGACCTAACACCTAACTTCTGACAAAATGTTCTTTTCCCACTGGATTATGTGATAACATGCCTTTGTGATAGATAAAAGAACTCAAATGTTCAGGAAATCTTTTATTTTTTAGCAGTAATAATTAAATCATACTTTTCCACCTTGAAATCTAAACCTAGAACAGTAGCTAAACAACATGGTTCGTAAGCAACACAGAAGTACTGGTGTGAGTGATTATTCTCACATTAATATTTAAATGTACTGATAGTATAAGATAAGATAAGATGAAACTTTAATGATCACCATGGGGAAATTGGGTCACAACAGCAGAAAATAGCACCGAAAATAGAACATAAATTGGAATAAATCAAAAGAGGGTTATTTAAATATAATGCATCAACACTAGTATGTATTATGTATAAATATAGATAAACGATGAAATGTGTGAAACCGGTATGTATGTATGAAAACATACATACCAGTAAAAACCGGTATGTATGTATGTTGTTTGGTGTGTGTGTTTTTTGGCTATTTTACAATAGCTTCGAACATGACTCAGCCAATCAGAACCGAGGACCGAAGCTATCTGTTTAATAAAGAACTATTTCTCCTTTCTTCTCATCTCTTTGTTTAATGGTGCATTCTTTGTCATATTGAGAGAACGTAATGCCAAACTCCATTAAAAAATCTGGCAATTTACTGTTGGTTGCCCTGCTCATTGGCAAACTTACACACTTGGTAGAACATGGGACATTGGGACATTTTACAAATCATTAGAAAAATAAACCAACCAATGCTAAAAGCCGACATTTTATTTGAAAATAAAATGCTGCTTGATGGAATATATGTATTCCGAATTTACCAGAAGACCCTAGCAATTTGTAAAAAGTCTTAAGTCATGTTCTATCAGGTGTATGTATTTGCCAATACGCAGGGCAGCATTAAACTGCTAGATTTTTGAATGGAATTTGGCCAGACCTGCCTTGCATACGAGAACTAATCCTCCCCCACCCCCATCCAGCTCACCGAGTCAAAGCTGACCATAGAGCCACCACTGTGCTATTAGGATGAGAGCCCCATTCAGGCGGCTGCTGCTTCAGGTACACCCACGGGTGGCTTGGGACACCCTGCTGCTCTGTCATTAAACACCCCCCTCCCACACACACACACACACACAAAGAGACACAAACACACATTTTCCTCTTTTCATCCTGGCTGAAAGAGTTTCCAGGGGTATGGGTGGACAGGCCTGCTGGGGAGAGTGGCAGGAGGAAGGGGGAGGGGTTTGAGGGTGTGCGTGTGTGTGTGTGTGTGTGTGTGTGTGTGTGTGTTATGAACATGTGCCCACCCAAGTCCCCTGCAGCTAAAAGTGCATGAGGTAGTTCTATAGAGTTGCCACCAATGCACATGTGCACAGAGAATCCCACACACTCACAAACATATTGTACACACACACACACATACACACACACGCACACACACACACACACACACACACACACACACACGTCCTGCCCTAAAGCTATATCCCCAGGAAGAGGAGAAGTCTTAAACTGCCCATTGATTTGTTGTTGCTTCCCCTTCAGTGCACGTCTTAATTTTGTTGCTCTGTGTGTGTGTGTGTGTGTGTGTGTGCATTCCTTTCATTCAGAGAGATAAGAGTGGCCTCCAAACATTCTTGCCCCCCCCCCGCCTTGCTCTTCTTGCTCGTTATTTCTACAGCGCTCCTCATTCAGTCTCTCTGCTTCTTCTCTCTCTCTCGCTTTCAGCCTCTATCACACACTGAGTACAGTTTTGTCTTTTTTTTTTACTCTTTTGTCCTCCTCTTTTTTTTTTTGTTTCTCCATCAATTGAGGCTACATTACAGTCGCCTTGATCCTTTGGCCCTGGATAAACACCATTCATCAAGGCAGGCTGATGTTTGCACCTCTAATTCAAACAGGAAAGTCAGACGCTGGCTGAAAAATGACATTCCTTATGGAAGGGAGTGTGTGAGTGTGTGTGTGTGTGTGTTTGGGGGAGGTGACATGTTGTGGCTGTCATGTCGTGCTCCCATCACCCTCCCCAGTCTCTCCCTCTCTGACCTATGACACACACACACACGCACAAACTCACACTCATAAACTCACACTTATGTACACAACCATGAAATTCACTCTCGCACTCACACACACACACACACACACACACACATCCAGTGTCCAGGTGCAGAGTGTCCCACTGATAAAGCCCCAGCAGGTCAGAGGGAGTCTAGGTAGTCCCGGCTCTTTCTAATGGAAGTGTGTGTTAACATGGGAAGTAACACGGCTGTACATCTAAACATTTACACTCCTGACTACAGGGAGAGATTGATCGCTGCTATCCTGTGCCTGCACTCTGCCTTTCTTATCATGGGACTTCATTAGAGTTTGACACGCAAATGGCGACATGACATCACTTCACTCACTTTCAAACACATCACCTCAGAAGATGCTGAAACATAAGCAAGTGAAGAGTTATGTTCCAACATGAGATATCCATCATCTTTATCACCATTCCATTACAAAATCATACACTTAAAACATGATAAACATGATAAATTTAGATTAGATTAGATTAGATAAAACTTTAATGATCCCTATGGGGAAATTGGGTTGTTAAAGCAGCACATAGTAATTGGATACAGCAAAGAAAAAGATATCCACCAATACATATACATATACACATATATATATACCATCAATTTGTTCTATTCTTATATACATTTTACAAATTGGTGGTATTAAATATAGCACAAGCAACAGTTATAACACTAGAATATACTGAATACAAATATGTGAATGAAAAATGTGCAAATATATGAATTGACAGCATATATGCAGGGTGTGCAAAATAACAGCAGTAGCGCATGCAGAGAAATAACATGAAAAACATTTTTTTTTAAATATGCAAATTCATGCAGTATAAAAAGTATTGAACATATAAAGATATTCATTCAGCAAATGAGAAAAGGTTCTTTAACCTTATCTTTTTGTTCACAAAAGATTCCTTTTTGCATACTGAACATACTGTATATGTACATTTTAAATACATTCTGTATTTTAGAGAAAGTAAAACTGAACATAAGGTAGTGTTTTGTTTTGTTTTTGTTTTTTTTGTTTGTTTTTTTACCTAATAAGAATCAGATCTGAGGCAAGCAGCAATCAGGAAATCAAATCAGTCATTTCCAATACCGACTTTGTCAGAAGATATAATGAAATAAACTCATCAGTGCATGTTGGCTCTTGTGCTAATCTGGACCAGTCCAAAAGTTTGGCCAGCATCCTGAAAGAGCGGACGGACGGCAGGATCTCTTTGCCTCTCGAACAGAGCTTCCCTTATGACGATACACTTTTCATAAACTGCTGGGGTTGCCGGGTCAGACCTGTATCTGTGAGCACTAATTCATGTTTGGACACTGGCGTTCACATCGGTGGTCGGTCACATCGTCCCATTAAGATATCATCTGACATCACGGAGGGGTCAAAGTTCACCTGGTGCAGAAAGGGGATACCTGGGACTCGGAGGAATGGGTCACGGGAGGTAAAGAGGTGAGAGGTGGCCAACATGGCTCTGGAAGGGGGAGCGGGGGGAGCTGTCATTAGGTAAATTCATTTTCCCTCAGCTTTATGAGGTACATTTGCTTCAGTGTTGCGGTGTGGAGGGAGAAAAGTCAGACCGCCATGTCTCTCCAGACCTAATTTCCTGATCTACTCCCATGCAGCTACACCTAGAACCGCCAACCCCTATTGGCCGAGTGCATATGAGTACGTGTGTGTGTGTGTGTGTGTGTGTGAGAGAGAGAGAGAGTTGAGGATGTGTGCTGGTGTCAGTCCAGTCCACGTTCGACTTGTGTTTTTTTACGACCGAGACAGAGAAATGTCCGGAACGCTTGCGATGAAAGAGTTTTGTCAGCACACTGCGAGCAAAATAATGGAAAATGCTTTCTAACCATGAGCCGCTGCGCATGCCACAGCTTAACGAGGATTCACACTTTGTAAATAATACCACACACACTCACACACACTCACACACACCTTGAGCAGAGACTGAAAGAGAGTTCATAAGAGCATGGGAGGGCGGCCTTGTCTTGAGTTTTCGTTGTTGGTATAGTAGACAGTTGCAATACCAAGCTGCAACTGTGATACTGCAGCTGTTGGACGATGAGCGGACAGATGAGTAAATCTTTTCTCCATCCTATCTTTCTTAAAGCAGACCCAACTGTGCGATCCAGAGCCATCAAGCCCCACACCCCTGGGTCTGTCACCCTTTCACCTCTGTCACCCATGGGACTCCCGCACAGCCCTGCCCTGCCCTAACCAACTGGACAGCGCAGTCTGGGGCCCGAGACGGCTATTTAATTGACCCCCATGTGAATGAATGGGAAAGGCGAGAGGAGTGCCGCTCTGGTCGTCAATACTTTGGGAGCCCTCTGTATTATCTGCCATTGATTCTGGGCGAGTCATCATCGGAGGCCGGAGCCCGACCCCGGTTCCGCTCGCGTTACCCCATCGGCCTCGATCGAATGATGAATTACTAATCAATAGGAAACAGTTCGATAAATCCCCGATCGGGACGCCGCGGAGTCAGGATTTTATTTCCTGATGCTCCTTGAAATAGCCGTAAATCTAATTATTTTATGGGGCCGAGGCTCCCGGGGCTCAATCGCATTTTATATGTCCTGCAGTGGATATTTCACTTCGGCCTTGGCACGGCTGGGTATGAAGCACTGTACGAGAACTGTAAAACACTGCTTAAGCTGTGAATGTTTATAAATAAATAATTAGTGGAGCGCAGTGGAGGGAAAGAGCCGGAGAAATGAGTGTAATATTTATGGCGCTGGTAAAAAAGTGTGAAATATCACCATGACGACACAGGAGCGGCCTATTCATTTGGTTAAGTGATCAGAGAGTTGGGGATGAAATAGTGGCGGGGCGGGGCGGGAGCGTTGAAGGGGGGGGGGGGGGGAGTCGGACCCTGCCAGGGACCCACGCTGCCCACTGGCTTACCCACAATCCTCGCGGTTGATTAAGGCGACCCATCCTCTTTCATTACATTAGCTCATGAACTATAGGGCCAATTAGAAAGATTAAAATCATAAAAGCGCCCGCGGCCATCCCTCTTCTTAAGGTTTAAGCAAAATTATGTTGACCACGGGCACAAATGTCCCCATTAAAGCCTGATAACATTAAGCTCCTGGACGTCTCTTTCAGAGCGCTTCAGGTGCCTCTCCTGTTCCCTCCATGCCCTCTCCTCTTCAAGGAGAACCTGGCCCCAAGCATGTAAATGTAATTAGCCAAATGACTGAGGCAACCTTTAACACTGACATAATCATGTTCCGGGTGTCCCATTTGTACAATTTGTAGCTGGTAATTACATATTTAAATTCTGCTTGCCCTTGGATTCTTTAAAGCCCCGGATATAGCCATTTGCAGTGTGTGTGTGTGTGTGTGTGTGTGTGTGTTTGCGTTTCAAGAGGAACCGCGTGAAATGGTCCCTCGCGGCGGAGACCGACGTAAACACACTCCCAATCCCTTCTCCTGTGGGTACGCTCCAAAGAGAATAATTTCAATCTTTTATTCATGCTGTTTAATGTAACCCTTTAATCTGGGTGAGAGCCCGGGGGGTGTGGGGTGTGGGAGTGGGGGTGTGTGTGTGTGGGGGGGGGGTGCTAATCCAGGAGTGCCAGCCGCCCCCGTATACGACCCCGAGTACACGGGCGCCTATTGTGGTGCCAATCAATCACACACTCATTACACCGGCACCGTAAGCGGCGAGGCTTGCCAAGAGCGATGCCCGGGGCCCCGATTGCACCTCCTGGAAGCCGGTGGCATGCGCACTCCGGGCCTGTGCCAGTGTGTATGTGTGTGTGTGTGTGTGTGCGGGCATGGCCTTGCCAGACACTAACCTGGCAATATCGCTGTGGCAATAGAGCTCTGAGAGTGCCAGTGTTGTGCCACGGTGATGCATGGGTGCCGTCTGCCGCTGTATGGCTGCGGTACACAACAGTGCTTTCAGATGATAGTCTGTAAGAGCCCTCCGGGGGACGGCCGGTGTCATTGGCCCTAACCGCCTGTGATTATTCATTCTCATTTGCCTGCAGGCATGCTGCTGCGTCAATGGAGCAATGCACGAGCGAATGATGGGATATTGTCAGATTTGCATGACTGCCATTTTTATTTATGAGGTTTTGTTGCTGTAATTCAGGAGTAAAGAAACAGCTCTAGAAACCAAGGTTAAACTACAATGCTTTTAACAGCTGTGTTTTCTCAAAGTTTTCTTCTCCAAGCGGGCACGGCTGTTGTTGGAATTGCAGGCCAGGCACGCATCCCGCCAGATACTACTCTCCTCCTTCTCAGCTGTCGGTAACAACCTGCAGACCTTCCACAGAGGCAGGAGGCTGAGGGGGGGGGGGGGGGGGGGGAGTGCAGGAAGGAGGTGATGTGGTGAGAGGAAGAGGAGGACAAAAGGCTGACTCGGAAAACATTTGGAGCTACCTTTACCTCCCACAGCTGTGCCTCAAAGAAGCAGAGTCTGCCCGGAGACGACCTTTAACCCCGCTTCCTATTGGATGACCCTCAGTGTCCTCTGCAAAGAAGTTTTTATCAACTTTCGTTCCAAAGATTGCCTCATTGTTGAAATGATCTTAACACAGCTTTAGTCAATTTATTCTGTTTGCAAACCAGAGTAACAGCAACATCAACTTCTGTCTTCCAGACCCATCTTGAGGTTTTTTCATGGGGATTATTATGTGCCATTGGCTGCACATCGCTGTCCAGTTTTACTATACAGGCTGTGGAACAATTTGTATTATTATCCTACACCAGAATTAGCCAATTCATTAACATGAGTCTCCTTATCAGGTAAAATAATGTACAACAGCTGGATGTAACTTAAATTTGTGAAGTAAATTTCCAAGTTCTCAGGAATACTTAAGTTAAGAAATCTGGCAGCAGTGTAGCTTTTCATATTCACAGATTTTGGAGAGGCAACATCATCAATGGGATATTGATAAACTGCTATGAGTGCAATGCATACCTGTGACAGGACCTAACTCCACTTGCTTAGTAAAGGGAAATCAATACTCACTCCATGGACATAACCTAGTAAAAACTCTCAATTGCTTCTATAGGAGACATTCACTTGTTAGGTTAACTCTAACCTTATGTTTGCCTCCTGATAAAGACACTCCATTATGAGGGCGAGCTCAGTGTGGGCCATAAATTGGCTCAAATTTATATAAGTTGTTTTGTCATACAACAGGACAGTGAAGACAGGCTATAAGGTTGTTATCAGTGATGTATGATTCATGGAAACTGGTTGAAGAGTACCTTTTAAAGGTTTTATTCCCTCCCTGACTTCAGTGAAAGGAGCAGCAGCTTTAATAGTCTCTAAAAGCATAAACCTCTTACTGAATATATAGTCACCCAACTTCAGCTGCTGAGGCATGAAATTGTATGGCATGGGCATTGGATCAATGTGCAATTCATCTGGATGAACAGCTTGGACAGGAAAGACAGACAGGTTGGCTCAGTTTGTTTGTAGTGAATTGGTCAGTCAAGGCCTAAAGTGCAAAATGGAAAATGATGTAATCTGCAGTGTACATATAACTGATACATATACCAACTCAATGGCTTTTTACCTGGAATGGTTTATTACAGGGTCTGCCTCAATGACAAAGGTTTAAATGAAATAGGAAAGAGTCCAAAAGGGCATTTGGGAGTGTAAAATCAATGAGGAAAACTAACCGAAAAATTCCCCCAAATGCTATGCAACCGCTACAATCAATATATACACCCATTAACACAATTACCATTACTGCCATTTCCCTTTTCCCTATTACACTATTGTAATTCTCTCTTGTTCAGCCTCCAACCATGGGAAATGAGGTCAGATCTGACTCATAATTTTCCATTCTATCTAAGTTTCTTCCTCTCCCGGCTCTCCCACCCCAGAGGCAGCTGTCCAACTCTTCCTCATTTTCTCCTCCACTCTGGTCACCTGTAGCGTGTCCCCCCCTGGAGGACATTTTGGACACCGCACACACTTGACGGGGGAGAGGAAGCACAATTAAGGCGAAGGGAAATATTAGGACACTTTTCACCTCACACCTCACGTCTCAAACCTCACACCTTAAGTCTCAAATCTCACACCTCAAGTCTCAAAGTAATCACAAATCCCTGTAGCAACTGATAACCTAATAACTGTATGAAAAAATTATATAATAATCTTTCAAAATGTAATAAAATGTCTCTCTACATGGGTCAAAATTGTAGCAAAATGTCTTCATGTAATAAATTGCTGAATAATGTAATAAGATCACATTATTACATTAACCAGCAATTATTATTATTTAAGGGAATAATTACTTCATAAGGGGTGTAACATTTTAAAATGATGATGTAATAATTTTATTCTAATGTAATAACTCATGTTTTACATTCTTCTAATTCATAGAAGTTGTTACATTGTAAGTCAATATTATTATTACATTATGGGATCACAAATATGTGTTACAACCCTTTATGAAGTCATAATTGCCAAGTAAATAATGTAAAAGTATTATCTGGCAAATCATTACATTAACAGGTTTTATCACATTTTTGACTCATTTAGTGATATTTTTAGTACATTTTGACATTATTACATCTAATAAAAGGAGCTTGGTATCTTCCCAGTCAGGGTGAGGGTCAGTGGGCCAGTAATGAAACTAATGAGACTACCAGGTAGAGGTTGCACATGGTAATGGAGTATTTTTGGCCTGTGTGCCTGCCTTGGTGACCAGCCCAGAAGTGGCAAATTCTCTTATTACTTCTCTATTAACATTAACTACAATTATTGTATGCATGATTGCATTGGATGGGGATATTACAAAGAGGTATTACAGAGGTGGCGTTGGCCGCCACTGCAAAGACCAGCCAAGGAGTCGCTGACTAAATTAATCATCAATAATTAAGCAATGATACAAAAAGAACAATATGCACGCAGCAAGGCTCCTGCTGTATAAAGCCAATCTAAAAGCAGAGGCCCTAGTGTCCTTCCCCAGAGTGCTGGTCATAGTGACCTTCCAACACTGACAGAGATTATTAGCATAAGCATGGCTGCGGTGCTGAAGGGAATGCTGTTAAGCTGCTGTGCTGCTGCGGCCCTGCAGCCTCCTGGCGTGGAGGGATATTCTGGGAGAATTCATTGTCATTGCCCTTTCCTTATTCGTGCCTTTAGGACCCCTCCTGATTGACACTATTGTCTATGAAAACGCCTGGTGAAAATGTTTTATCATTTCAATTTAGCTGTTTCACCTCTTGTATTGTGTTTAACTGCAGCTGGGAAAGCATCTCGGCTTTGCCAAGGGAAATCAGTTGAATTCCAATATTTCTGCTCATTCAAGACGAGGCTTCGAGAATGGCTGAGGTATCAAGGGTACAGACAATGTCAATGGAGTTGTATTGGCAGCATCCTGCAAGCTCGCCAAGTCTTAGCCCGGCTTTAATGGGTTTTCGCTCAATAACAATGAAGAGACAGAGAGCGCCATAAAGACAGACCCAGCCAATCCTTTCTGAATCCTAATAGGGATGGATGCATTATAATATGACTGCTTCTATGCGAAAGTCTCCTTTCCATGTCGAGTTGTCGCGCTCTGCCAATCAAACAAGTTGCAGGCATTTACAGTCTGGCAGGAGTTGGGGAAAATAGCCTGGAGGAGTTATAGTTACAGTACATGTTTACTGTATGAGTGAGGGAGCAGAAAGCTTGTTCTAATTACAGTCGCTGAGGAGGAAAATATTTCCCAAACAAGTCTCTACTGTAACCCAACCTAAAGGAGCCACACCCAGCGACACTATGCATGAACAATCAAAACATTCATGTTATTTTGCATGTTTAGGATCACACAGCACTCTTAGAATGATTAATCTGTCCAATATCTCAGTGTGATACGGCCTCTACAGTTGCTGTTGCGACTCAAGTGATACAATTCATGCATTTTTTTAATTATTTTTTTTACAGCGCATTCAATTATTGATGCTGCCGTGATTTGAAAGTTGAAACAGCTTGTGTGCAAACTCAAGGCGCTGACATGCAAGCTGACATGCAAGATACATATATATATAGGATATGAACAGCGTACAAATATAGGCCTGCAGGTGCTGTGAGCTAAACAGCAGATGCGGCATTGCATGGCCAACCCATGGGCTGGTATGGTATAAAGTGGGTTAGTGGGTCAGAGGCTCACGCTGATAGGAAACATACACTTTTCACACACACTAGCTGCTCTTACAGATTATATTTATTATCTTTGTTCCCTTAGATCTTGAGTCAGCATGCGAGATCCAAGGAGCCATAAAACATTTACACACAATGCTTTAACATAAATTCATGTCTTCGAGCCGACGCTGGATCCAGACTCTCCAAAGAGAGAGACTGCGCTTTCACTCAGATGCATTGCTGTGATATATTTTTTACACATACACCAGGGCATAATAAAAAAGTAAAACAATGGGAGGAATATGTCAACACACACATGCTATACCTTCTTGTGTTTCATATTGACTCAAGTGCTTTGCATCATGCTGTATATAATAAAACTGTCTTCCACTGTCTTCAGGTAAGGTCAGGGGAATAACAGTGCCTTGACAACCATTGGCTGATGCTGTCAAACATCAAGGCAATTTGATTGGTCAGATAAGGAAGGTGGGTCTTTCCTTTTGGCTGCTCATTCCATTGGAAACCACAGAAAATGCCTTGCAATTTTCTGTGGTTTTGTAATAAAGAGTTGATGATTCAATCAGTACATCATGTTATTTGGACTTTGGCTGAGGTAAATTTAGCAATGAGGGGTGTAAAAGTTATTTCCATCAAAATACATTCACATCTTCAGCTTGAACATGTGAACAGTGGATGAACATTTGTTTGATAAACCATTCAAAATGATAGATGGATATTTCTTTTACCCAGGTTTCATAACAAATTCTTCAATCAAGAATCAGGCATTGACTATCACACTTACCGTGTCCTTGATGACTGCATTGGCTTTAGTTTTGAGAATATGAGCAAAAAAATAAATCTCCCACTCAATGAATAGCCCTTCTTTCATGACTCCATGCACTTTTGACCACTGAACAGTGTTTTATTTCAGCAGGGAGTCTTCCCATGCAGGGAAAGTACTGAGCAGAAGTGGTATTTCTGCTCTCTGGCTTTTCTGAGAGCAGAGTTACGTTTTCCCGATTCAGCGTTACACTGCAGCTACAATCAGCCGGATATTCATGGGACTGATGCAGCTCATAGTAGATGGACGAGTGCTATTTGTGTCAGCAGCATGAGGCACGCTCTACGTCAAGTGTTTCTATGGCATGGACCATGTGACAGACAGTACATATCATAGTTAGGCATGTGACATGAAGTATCGGTGAGTTAGGGTTAACTCAGTTCTTGATACAGCCTTTAAGAAATCTGATCCTCTAAAGAAGAGTTCTAATGAAAAATAAAAAAAATCTCCATTAGATCAGATCAGATCAGATCAGAGGGATCAGAGGGATCAGCAAAAACTATCAGCACATTCTGTCGTCTGCTGATTTTCACACAGAGCTGACGATTTGAGGGACAAATTTGTACATTTTCAATTTAAGACTAAGAGGAGACCAAGTTCACTACCTTCTTGAAACCTCTACCAACAGGCTCTTTCCCTTGTGGTCATTGTGGTCATTTTCAATTTACAAACATTGGTCCCTAATGGCTTGAATGATGAATTAAATATGAATGTGCTGGTTTAATATTGACATCTGGAAGATGTGAATAGATGGAATTAATCATTGTGCTGTGTAACTGTCATATACATATATGCGTATATGTGTATTGGTAGTAATGTAATCTCTGTGTGCACTACTTGATATTTTTCATTCATTTTCTCTCATTTTAGGATATAAGGAGGACGGGATTGTCGGTCTATGGTTTCTGGTAATGGTTTTAACATGATTAATATTCCTTGTTCTGCTTTGGTTGGGTAATTTTAGAGCTGTCCTCAAACACAGTTTTTAATAAGGGGTATCAAATGCAAATTAAAAACTAAATATAAGTAAATAATCAATTAAATACTGTACTTTATACTTTCCTCATATCTTAGGCCAAGGTCTACATGCATGTAATTGCTGTAAAAAGTCATCAGTCATTGTACATTGATTACACACTGTTGTCATGGGAAAATGTTGTATCTCCCAAATGTCAACTTTTCAGGAACTAAAAAACTGTCTTGATTTTAAGTTTGATAACCATGCATTTTTTAGTTTAGCCTATCTTATTTGATTTTGGAAGGTTTCATAAACCCAATGGTTGTGGAATTTTCTCATCCCATAGAGGAGCACTGAACCCTTCAATTAACATGAAAATCACCAACATTACAAGTTACAAGGTTTTCACCCAACAGTGTCAACAAGTGTAGAAAATAGCTGTCATCCTGTATTACTGCACATTGTATAAGCCTACTCACAATGGCTGATCAGTTTAGGCCTGCATGAGCTTATGTGGCTCAGCCCATATACTTATCTCCTGTTTGCACATATAATGTTTTTGTTATTGAGCACTGGTGGTTAAAAAATATGTTAATTGCACTATGTGTGGTTATGTAAAGGTACAAAGAGGAACTAGCTTGACGTGCAAGTGACAGTTGAAATCTAGCGTTTCCTAATCATAAATCCAAGTCCAATTAAAATGGAACAGTTAGACAAGAGGGTGACAGCAGAGCAGGGCTGCCACTAACTGGAAGATGCCCTGTTTGCTGACATTTATTTTTTTGCCTTTCTCTCCCACTTCTCCTCACACAATCAGTCTCTGATTTAGTTCTTGAGTCTAGTGCTGTGGTTCCCAAAGTGGGGTCCTGGGACCACCGGGGGTCCTTGAGAGAGGTTCCAGGGGGTCCCCAGTAAAATGACAAATTGTATAATTTCACCATGATCTCACTCCTTAGAATTTATAACAATGAGAGAATGTATAAGGATGATCATTTTGATCATAGGTGTTGCTCCCTCCACTGTTAATATCACCTCACCTACATATAACAGACAGTTACATAATTCCTTTCAAAGTCATTTCTATCTACAAAATCATGTCAGATTGGGCTCCTTAAGACAAAATCTTATCAAATGAAGCTCTGTGGTATAATGTGATCTATATGAGGGTCTTTCATATCAAAAAGTTAGTCACATTGTTATTATTATTATTTTTTACTGTATCTCCTATAGTCAAACATACCTGAGGCTTTCTGCATTGAGACATTACACCATCATATGCACACAGTAAGTAACCAATGTCCTGCCTATGTAAAGAGGGTGAGGGAGAGAGACTGAAAGCAGCAATGTAAAACACTAGTCCTCTTTCTGTTACCGTCTCTGCCGGCCCGTCCCGGCCATCGCCCTCAGTGGTATGTTGAGGGCAACAAACTGCGGTGAGATCCACTTCCCCGGTGTTTGTGTTGCCACAGCGAATTGCCTCATCTTTTAAAAATGGGGAGGTGATGCATCTGGAGGGATGAAACATTTATCGGAGGACGATTTTTCATTAAGGCAAGGAGAGAGCCTCCATCAATATTTCAATGGGCCTGCTCGACCGCACTGTGTGTGTGTGTGTGTGTGTGTGTGTGTGTTCTTGTACTTTCTATGATGACCAAATGTCCTCACAAGGATATACAGCGAAGGAAAATCCTCTAAAGTGAGGAAATTTTGTTAGCCTTAACTTCTACAAGGGGCTAGTTTAGGGTGGGGGCCTGGATTCAAGGTTAAGATAAGAATTAGGATTGAATTTATTGTTAGGGTTAGGGTTAGGGTTAGGATTAGGGTTTAGGGTTAGGTTTAGGTTTAGGTTTAGGTTAGGGTTCGGACCAGTGATGCAGGTCCGATTTGTTATTGTCATAATGCAAACAACCACAAATAATCACAAAAATCAACTGTATTTTCAGAAAAGTATTAATTTACACCTTTATTCCCCTTACCTACCAACTCTATGCTATTCTAAAGATTAAGGTTATGGTTACGGGTAAGAGTTATGCATATGTGATTGTGTGTGTTTGTGTGTGTGTGTGTGTGTGTGTGTGTGTGTGTGTGTGTGTGTGTGTGTTAAGGTGTCCAATGTCGACATTCAACCCTACCATGCTTCCACGTTGTCATGTGCGTACTCTCTCTCTCTCTCTCTCTCTCCCTCTCTCTCTCTCTCTCTTTCTTTCTCTCTCTCTCTCCCTCTCTCTCGCTCTCTCACTCTCCCTGTGTATGGCTGGTAGATGGCTGTTGTAAGCCGCTCTCCTCCGAGCATTTTCAGCTGTCACACTCTCTCAGAGTTCACGGCGCTGGTTTTAGTCCCCTGCATCAAATATTCATAGAGAGGGAGAGCGGAGGAGGAGGGGCGGCAGGTTCGCCCTGCGCTCTCCTGTCCTTCATCCATCTCCCTTCCTTCCCTCTCTTCTCGGCCCCCTTAAATCCTCCCTAGCCCTCTGACTCTCTCTCTCTCTCTCTCTCTCTCTCTTTTTTCTCCTCTTTCCTCCATCCCTGCTGCTGTCCTTTTGCAGGTTTGAATCTCTGCAATCAAATGGATAATCATACAGACAGAGACAGAGAGAAGACAAAGATAAAGAGATAGAAGACAGAAACAGATACAGACAGAGAGAGAGAAAGATCACCGGAATATTCCTGTAATATTCCTATAGGGACATACAGTGTGTCTGTGGTACTCAATAGTGAGTTTATGGTATTTTTAATCACATAATGGTATCACTATAATATTCTTAGAATATTTTCATAGGGGCTGGTAGTGTGTCTTATTAGTGAGTTTATAGTGACTTTATTGTACTCAATGGTATTTCTTTTATCTTCTATGGTATCACAATAATATTCCTACAACATTCCTATAGGGACCTATTAGGCCTCGCAACAGTGAATTTATGGTGACCTCATTGTATTTTATCTCTTATGGTATTCATATAATATTCCCATAATATTCCTATAGGGGCTTACACTGTGTCTGTGGTATTCAGTGGTGTTTATGGGGTTTTTTTTTTCAAATCTTCTATAGTATCACTATAATATTCTTATAATATTCCTGTATGGGCTGTAGTGTATGGTGCTCAATAGTAAATTTATAGTGACCTTATTGCACTTAATGGTAGTTTTTATCTCTTAAGTATCCTATAGTATCACTATAATATTCCTGTAGGGACTTATGTGTTTGTGGCTCGCCATGGTGAGTTTATACTGACCTTATTGTACCTTATGGTATTTCTTTTTTTTTCATCACAGTGATATTCCTTTCATATTTCTCCATGGACCAATAGCTGTGATATTTGTGTAGCATCCCTCTAAAATGTATGATAGGATTATTATAGCTCTTTTTCATAAGCTGGTAGAGGGAGACACAGAGAGGCCGTGAGTGTGATGGAGGGAGGTGACGGAGGATGAGTCGTGAGAACCGAAGTCATGCATTCACTGAGCATGCTTGACTCTTCCCTCCATCCCCTCTGCTCTCATCTCCCCCTGTTGTTGCCACTGCTGTGTGCAATATAGGACTAGGGCTTGCATCAAAGATGGGAATACAAGTGTTGCACTGCCCCTTTATCACTCAGCTTTAGCCCGGAGCCTCATTGAAACAGACATGAGGGGGACAAGCTGTGCGCACGCTCCCACCTGACGTGTTAATCACATGTGAAGTATGACCCATACATGGCACACACACCCTTATGTTGGTATAAATAATATAGGCAATGAAGGGGGCTGACAAAGAGAGATGGCGGTTGAAGTATGGAGATGTAAAGTGTGAGGGGGGGCAGGAGTCGGAGTGATAGAACTAGAAATGACATGGGGGAGAGGGGGGGGGGGGATTTAAACAAACTGGAGGGAAATGGAGAGATGAAGGGAGCGAGAGAAGGAGGGAGGGCGTATGAATATTTGATCCCGCGGCAGGAGGGATGACGGGGCGGGAGGGCGTCCCACAAGTCCCTGCGATGAGCGGCGCTGTAAAAATATTTACCTTAAACACGGCACTGTGGGACATGAGCAATAGGGGAGAGGACAGAGAGAGGGGAGGGGGGGAGGAGGAGGGAGAAGAGGAGGAGGCATACGAGCGCTGTACCACTCCTTCCTTCCTTCCTTCCATCCTTTCATCTTTCCTTTCCTTTCCTCCTGACTTCCCGTCAGCTAAACTGGGTCAGCATTACACATCCATACAACACGGGGAGGGAGGGGAAAGCGGTGGGGGGGGGAGGATTTAAGCCGTGCAAGAGATGGATGGGGATGACGGGAAGAGGAGAGAGAGAAAGAGAGAGAGAAAGAGAGAGAGAGAGAGGAGGGTGAGAAGGAAACGAGGGATGGGTGAGGAAGAGGTGCTGCATAGGTATGAAACAAATTCATGAGGGTCGAATGCAGAGAGTTGACGCAGAGAGAATGAATGGCAGAGCGGAGAGAGATGAGGAGGAGGAGGAGGGTATATTTGTGGGAGCGTGAGAAAGAGCAGGGACGGAGGAGAGGAGTAAAAGAATGAGAGTGAAGAGGAGCGAGGGAGGGGAGAGGAGAGAAAAAAGGCAATGATTAATTCATCTTTATGTTTCGGCGGGGCCACTTGCAGCATGGCTCTGGCGGCTGCGGGCCCTGAGAGGCTAAACATGATGGAGAGTCGGCCATTACCATGTTTAAAGTGCTGCCTCCCTCCATCCCTCCCTCTAGTCCTCCCTCCATCCCTCCCTCCCTCCCTCCTTCCTTCCCCCCCACTCTATCCTCAGCGTCTTTACATCCTCGGCTTATGCAGCTCTGTTTACATCTTCGAAGTGCAAGAGATGATGAAGTGGCGAAGGATGAGGGATGAGGGAGAAGAGGAGGGGGAGAGGAAGAAAGAGAGAGAGGTGGAGGAAGAGAATGAGAGGAGGATTAGCTCGGCCATGTGTCAGTCTGTGCCTGCGGGCGTATTTACTCCTATCCAGTATCTGTGAACACATGTTTCCCCACCTTGCTGACATTCGACAGAAACCTCGTCATACTGCCCCGATGACATCAGACCAGGCCCGGGCCAAAATGTCACTATTTCCTATTCTGGGCATTTCTTATTCTGAGTCACTGATGCACCCATAGGTGATAAAAAACATGAGCAGTGCTTGATTTATGCTATCTTGCAAGCAGGGATGCAGTGGAGTTAAATCCACCTAAAGTCAGTTTACACATCAGTTTACATGGGGAATAGAGATTACTCACCTTTTTAGGTTTATGTCTTCGTGACATAAATGCAGAGTACATTTCACTGTAAGAAGTAGCAGAATGAAAAGCATATGAAGGTATTGGTTTTAAATGGAAAAAAGATAATTGAATGCTTTTATACTATTGATTTTTGTTTATACTGGTGGTTGCCTTATGATGATGACCAATTAGGCATACATTGAATGTAGAAAATATCAGGGACACTTTCTCTTTTCATGAAGTCCACTGATGAGGTGAATCCAGGTAAAATCCATCATCCCTTATTGATTCTCCTTATTATATCTATACCAATCACAAAGGAGGAGATGTAGATAAAGAGTAGTTACAGAAGGCTTTTTAAACTTTGAGATGTGGATTATGGAGAATTGAGATGTGGATTGTGTTAAGGGGGCTGCAGCTCAAAATCAGGAACACGTCCCTAATATTTTATACATTCAGTGTAGTTTGCCCTCCTTTTTATGTACCTCTACATCACCCCTTCCACTTTTGAGTCTGTTTAAGCATCTGCCAAGACAAATCCGGCACACCTCAGGCAGTTCAAACAGTGGAAACCTTGGTGAAGTACCTTTACCCGATGCCATGCGAACCCACCTTAGTCCCCCGTAAAGCCCGCCAGGCTGGATGAAAACATCAGGCCTTTTCTCAGCCCAAAAAAAACTACAAAGCAAAAAGGTCTTTTTAAGTCTGGCGCTGGGACGGCGTCCTGCGCCCCGTCGCCGCGCTCCGCGTCGACATCAAACGGCTGGCAGAGGGTGTGCCAACCGGTTGGCGCAGATGGCCGGACTCAAACGGGACATTCTAATGAGGAGCAGGTAGGGCATTAGTAGTCTGGGCAGGGTGGCAGAGCCCAGGAGACACTGCAACACACACACACACACACACACACAAGTCGAACCTGCAGTGGGTTATGGAACGGGAGGCATGCACTGTGTGTGAGTGTGTGTGTGTGTGTGTGTATGTGTGTGTGTGTGTATGGTGTGTATGGTGGGGGTCAGCGTATGTGAGTGTATGCATGCTTTGAGGAGTGAGGAGGGGAGAGGATAACAAGATGGACTCGCTCTCTTGATAACTTACTCTATCGCACAAACAAATTCCCATAGCCACAAGCTTACACACACGCACACACGCACACACACACACACACACACACACACATACACACATACACACACATACACAAACACACACAATAATCATCCCATAGCCCAGTCAGCCAGCATACCATATCAGAGTTAAAACAGCATAAGACAGGCTCATATCTCTGTGACAGTGCTGGGAGGATGAGGATTCTCTCACACTGGGGTGGAAAGTGGGGGTTAATGGGTTCATGTGCCTCCAGTCTGCAGCAGTCTGCTACTGCCACCTAGAGGCTCTATTGGGTACAACTTTATCCTGCAATAAAAAGTATAGAGGGCATAGAAAGAGCGTTAAGATAGGAGTGTGCCTGCTATCTAGTGGACACTTGGAGGTAGTGTAATGGACATTGTAGCGGTTAGTCAGTGGAAGACACAGTACATCATTCATATTAATGTTATTATCATGAGGGGAAATTATTATGAGAATTGGAACCTAATATTCAGATGTAGTTATGTCTGAAAAATTTATGCGAAAAGTCATTTTTTATTAAGAATCACACGGGATGATGAGCACCAGTAGTTATGGATTTAGTGGTCGTAGACATCCATAAAACTTTAATAGCAGACAATTATATTGCACAGTCTCATAATGATGGAAATCTAACACCAAATGAGATGACGTGTCAAATAATATCATGTTAACTATTGCATGGAGATAGATGCGTGTACATGAAGAAGTCTATAGGGCAGTGGTTCTCAAAGTGGGGTCCAGGGCCCCCCGTGGGGCCTTGAGGGGACTCCAGGGGGGCCCCCCGGCAAAAGGAGGAATGGTTTAATTTCACTATGATTCACTAGAAATGATTCCAGTTGGAGAATATACAAGAATGAGTGTTGTAATCAGAGGTTTTATTCAATAGTAAATCAAGACAATCTTCCTATATGGAGTCTCTGAGACAAAACTCATCAGATGGGGTCTGTGGCATGAAAATGTTGAGGAGTCCCTGCTATTTACAACAAGTGGCCAGTAGATGTCTGTGTTAAGCAGCGTATTTCCTCACAGCCTCTTTGGAGCTGAAAAGCCTCTCCAGCAGGAAACCGTGGATAATGCTGCCTTCAGGGTCTCCTTGTAAGCTCCTGCCTCCAAGTTTGGACGTCGTACATAAAACTTGTTGCGCACTCAGGTGCTTTTGGATGGAAATAATAACAAAGGTAGATTTTTTTTTATTTTGTGATGGCAGATTTTTTTATTTTAGGAATCAAGTAGTGCAGAGCTACTTTGTAATGCAGCAGCAGAGTGAAGAGGAGACAATGCACATCTGGCTTGTAATTGAAGTTTATTAGCCAAAAGTTGATGTATATTTGATTGTATATTTGATTGTGTATTTTATTGCGGGATGACCAAAAGTAAAAAAAAAAAAAAAGTCAAAATGGAAATATTAAGCAACACAAATTATTTACATATAATGCCAACACTGATTGTATTACTTGTATTACAATAATAAAAATCAGTGATGTAGTGATAAATAAAATGACCTCCAGTCAATGATCAAATGTTAACAATTACCATTATAAACAAAAAATCTATTATATTTTCAAAAACGTCTACATTAGCCTACATTAGTTTGACAGTACTCACTGTTCTTTATGTGATAATCTATGGATTTAAAGAGTCATGTCAGAGTATAAAGCTAAACTCTATTCTACAAATAAAAAGGAGGGTTAACTGAGTTTAGGTGGCTTTACCTTCCACCACATCCCTGAATAAAATGCACCACTTTGCCATCAGTTGTTAACATGACTTCCATGCTCTCCGCTCCCTAAATGTCACATGTTGAAAACTCTGCGCTCACCTCCTAATTCTAATATTTCTGACAGCACCTGAAGGCAGCATAATAAGGAAATTCCTTCCCAGACCCTCAGGCTAGAGAAAGGATGGGGCTGAAGGAAACCTTTACACGTGGATGTAAATTTAATAAAACCTTAGGTTAGGGCACATGAGTAGTTTTGTTTCTGTATGGCTGTTTGTAAGGGGGGTTTACACAGTCTTTTAAAAGTATTACAACTCTTTACTATTGAAGGGAAAATTACATACATTTTTAACTAAAATAGACGCATGGCAACTGTAACGTTGTCAGGTATATCTTATTTAAAATAACTTTTAGGTTTCTTTTCTGTTTGCATATTTGCTCATACACACAACCCCCCCTCTCACTTGCACTTCATAGCAATGGGATTACAGTTTGTTTGTAGACTTTAGTTGTGTTTGGGCTATTATGCATTATGGATATTTTGGAAGCTGACCATCTGTTTAGTGTGACTAAAACTCTTCCATGTGAAAAGTTTCATTTTCTATCTGTTCATAATTATCGCCCTGTGTTCTGCCTTCATGGGGCTTGGATTTATTGGATATATGACACCACAAAAACCAAATCCTGCCACAGCAATTTGATAGATGCCAATACAGCCATATTTCAAAGCAGATTATCCTGGGGGAAGCTATAATTAGAAGCCAGTCAGAGTATAGGAAACTTGTATTAGGCCTGCTCATGGACATGTTTATGAACATGATTATGAGCAACATAGATGTTTATGGAGAGATTATTTGCATTTTTGTTTTTTGTACAAACCATGCCAGTACAGTTTGTGCGTGTTTATTTCAGCGAAAATGAAAAAAGTAAATTGTGGACACATGGAATCTCAAAGACCTCCCACAAAAAGTCTTTAACTATATTAATGATATATATTATACTATGTTAATATATATTATTAAATATATATGCTTAATAATTATAGGCTATGTAGTTTTGTCTTATTCAGTGAAAGAGCTGACTTGGAAAAAGGGTTGATTTTATTATGATAGCCATGCAAAGACTTTATTTCTTTATATATTTACACTATAAGTGTTTAAAAGTTAAAACAGAAAAAGTACAAAAAAAACCAAAAGATGTAAAGTTGATTTAAAAGAAAACCAAATAAACCGAAACAGGGATGAGCGACCGTTAAAAGTGTTTTTTTCAGGAGTGACTCAGGAAGGCCATCACGTAAAACTCGATAATTATCTAAGTCCATAAAGTGCGGGTCGTTTTCCTCGGCCCATCTCTTTTGTGGGCTGTAAACCAGGATCATATGGGTTCACTACGGGCTGGAATCAGTCACAGTCTGTCTAACCTAAGCCAAGCAGACAGGGATGATGGGCTTTAGGAAACCATTCATTGCACCAAACACACTTTTCAAGGCCCATTTAAACAGCGACCTGTCCAGATGATGTGAGGGCAAAGTGTCGTTTGCAGGTAGCTGACTTTTCTCTTGTTTTTGGTTTGGTTTTTTTGGTCATTGTTTATTTCTTTCTTCTTCTAGTTTAACTTTTTCTTCTTCTTTTTTTTTCCAGCCCATTTTATTCCGTTCAAAAAAGATCTATTTTTGCTTTGCTTTAAAAAAATTTGTGGGATTTTTGCAAACACTAAAAATGACTGTTAAAGCCACTTGTGCAGCTTTGAATTTGCTACAGTAAAATAAAAAACATATTTAACAAAAAAGAAAAATCAGAAAATTGATCTTGGAGCATTACTTATAAACTTAGAATCTGAATTAGGCCTGTGTCTTGTATATCCTCAACCATAAAAAAGGATTTATGTGAAAGTGTGTGTGTGTGTGTTTTCATGTGTTTTCCATGCACCTACAGTGTTTCACACCGGCGCGTGCGCGCCATAAACGTGCGTGTTTGCGTTCTCATGCGTCCACATGCCTGTGTCTGCAGCACGCATAAGAGCCTGTTTGTTCCCATCTTGCCTGTGTGTGTTCCTTCATCCCTGCCAGTGTCGAGCCAAGGGCCCATCTGGCTCCTATGATGGCCGCTGCTTCACGGTGCCTCAGCCTGATTCATGGGCCCTGGACGGCCTCAGCTGCTATCCCACTTCCACCGTTTTACATCGCATACCTCTCCAGAAAAACCTCCGCTCGCCCCGCCGCATACCTCCCGCCTCCCACCGCTCTCCCATGTCTCCCGCCCCGACAGGCCCGCCATGTACAGACCAGCGCTATCGAGAAGCTATATTTCTCTGCGTTTCAGACAAGATCTACGGTAGAATCCCCTAAATGTGTTTGCCATCGCTGCATCTGCCTTCCGTCCATCTGCTTTACTGTTTTTTAAAATCCCTTCTTGTCCTTCATCTGGGACTCACTCTGCTATAGGCCCTCGCTCTCTCTCTCTCTCTCTCTCTCTCTCTCTCTCTCTCTCTCTCTCTCTCTCGCTTTCTCTCGTGAATCACTGCTTACCAAATTTTTGCCTCGATGGCCACAAAATCATTTTTGGATCACGCCCTTTCGGAAAAGACGTGTACGCAGCAACCAAAAAATTGTCCTCCGTTTGTTGTGATTCCTGTCTCTTCCTCTTAATTCACTCTGTGTCTTAATTACTCCACTTTCTTTCTCTTGTCTTTTCGGCTTTCACACAGGCCGAGATGACATAACCGCAAATTTACGGTTGCCAGTTTGTCCTCAGACTCCCGGCCAAAACCTCACTGCGTTGGCCGCGCAACTTGTAGGCGATTCTGTTGCACAATCTGCAGCCACGAGGCACTCATAAACAACCAGATATGCACTCACTGGACCTCCCCTGTCAATCATTCAGGAGTACCAGAGAGCCCATCAAAAGGCCAGCGAATGAGTAGCATGAATTATGAATGAATATTGACCAATGGATGGCGTTCACATCCTCTGCTGACGTGACAATATGGCAGCCTATGCCTGTAACACTGTGCAAAGGGAGAGGTACACTGCCTCTGCAGCTGCACTCATACTGTATGCTATGCAATGTGAATGCACCTAGATATTCTACTGTTCATTTTGTGTCTTTTTTGTGTCTTTTAAGTCTCCATCTTTGGTGCTAACCGCTCCTTGCTGTGGTGTTTCTGCACCACTTCCTAGAGATCACCTGTCAATCAAACAGTGTGGCCAGTAGTGTGAGGTATACCAGCCTGGATGTAGTTATTTACTGGAATACAACCTAGTTTTTACTCATTTTGGTGTAATATAAATTTTGGTTTAAGTAATATGTGAAATCTTTTTTTTTTGTTTGTTTGTTTTTTGGTTTATTTGTTGACATCTTTGGTGCTAAGAAGTCACTGAGTTTATTCCCACGGTGGCCATTTTGAACTTAGATCACACTTGGGGTGGGAAACCGGGAAACATTTCATAAAACTAGTGTTACTTCAACACATACGTGAGGACTTCAGATAGATCTAACAGTTACCAAGTTAGCTAGCAACTTGATAAGTTAGCTAGCAGCTTGAATTTAGCAGGGAAGTTCGATAGCTTAGCTCCTAGCTAGAGTGTCCAGGACTGTGACGTCTTTTTCCTTGGATTTTCTGTTGATGCATTTTGAGTTTCTGTAGGTGGCGGTCTTTTCTTTGTCTGTTCAGTCATGGTGGCTATCGCTGCACATGCTAACTACCCAGTTCTTCTTCTATTAATTTCAAACGACCTACAAATGTAATGTTTCCCAGGAAAGAGCTACCAGACAGCGGGTGTTTAGAACAGAAAATGTAAAGCTTTCATGAACTGGATATAGAGTTAAATCAATTGCTGATAGAGAGTAGCAAACTGGACATTTATATGAAAACGTTGCGGATTATGAAAAGGCCATAAGTAGGAGCCATGGGAAGTCATGTTAAAAACGTAGAAGTAAATCCACATGAAGCCGGCCTGAGCAGGGTTTGCCGACAGATGTCTCTATGTCAGTCCAGATGACTGTCAGGGGAGATTAGACAGAAACGAGCCCCGCCAGGAAGTCTGTTTTAACTTTTAAATGTTTTCGGTGCTTTCCTGTTTGTACTTGCAATCAATGCTCAATAACATCACGCAGTCGCGCCGCAATTGTTTGCGGCATGTTATTTTATCACGACATTAACCTTGCTCCACAAAACCCAGGAGGAGCGCTTCACACGGCGAGGGGCCCCACAGTCGCCGTCCACCCGCCCGGCCTCGTAACAGCTTCGGCGGCCGCAGCACCGAAACACAGGGGACATGTGATTTCCTCTGCCTCTCCGAAGCAGTGCCAGTGTGTCCCGGAACAGGGGCACAGCGCTCGCATTGATGCAGTCACGTTGCTCTTGTTTTGCTAGCCGTCATTTCCTCGAAATTCCTCCCTGACTTCATTCCTCCAGCCCTTTCCCTCTGATCTGCGTCACTGTCTGCTTTTGTCTTTTTTCCTCTGCAGAAAAACACATGCGGGCCGCAACACACACATACACACACACACATACATGGCTTCCACTGACATACACATACAAAAAAAAAACAACACTGTACATATTGTAGTCTGCAATCGTCTGCTCTCTCTTTCTCTCACACTCGCTGTCTTTCTCCCCCCCGTCATGTGATTCCATAAAGAATGAAGCGGGTCTGTCCCTTTTGTCTGTTGGTGTTTTCACTTGGCTCTGCTGTCAAAACATCTTCATGTTTCACACTGAAGCCAACACACTGACACCTTTATCCATCGCCTTGCAGTGCCGTTAGAGTATACATTTTTAGCATGGGTAACCTCAATGGGAATCAAACCCCTAACCCTGACAGTGTTAGATGTCAAGAGTGCAGTAAAAACGCTTCTGTCATATTGGTTCATTACAGAAGATGAGAGCAAACCCTCCTACTCATTTCTGTCTTTTGGCCTCAGTCAATCTAATTCAACTGGTAAGATGAATTAAGGTGAAACTTTATTGATCCCCATGGGGAAATTGGGTTGTTGCAGTAGCAAAACAGTAATAGGAAGGAGAATATATAAGAATGTACTAAAACGGAAGGTATTTGAACATCCCAAGGTGTCAAGAACATATTGAGTGGAATCATTTGGAGAAAAGAATGAAAAATGTGTATTACAGCGTTATGAGGGTGTGTTTACAGCTGTAAAACATGCTGAAACAAGGAAAAAAAATTGAAAATATGTGTGATGTGAAAATATACCTAAAGGCAAAATATATCGCTGTTGTTGGGTGAAAACCTTGTAGCTCCAACATGTCAACTTTTCAAGAACAAAATAAAACAGCTGTGGTTTTAGCTTGAACACCATGCATTTTTCATTTTATCTAGTGGGTTTTGAAAGGTTTTTATAAGCCCAAGGGTTGAACAGTCGATCCCACAGAGAACCATGTAATGTAATGTTGAAGTGAAAACGTGAAAAATTGGAGATACAAGGTTTTCGCACAACAGCGATATGCAGTATGAAACAAGTGGAAAATTCGAAAAATATCACGATACATGAAATATATAACAAATGAGAAAGAATATGGAAATAGGAGGAAAACACTGTCTCAATCTGTCTGCCAGTTTGTCTCTCTCTCTCTCTCTCTCTCTCTCTTTCTCTCACACACACACACACACACACTGATCCCTCATCCTTCCCTGCCTGTTCCTGTCACTTTCCCCCCTCTCTTCTCCCCCCCCACCCCCTCCTCTGTCGATGTGTTTTTCCGTCCCGAGGTCCAGGGGTTAAGTTGTCCCCAGCATGTGTTAGTGGTCAGGTCAGCGGCAGCCGGGACCTGTGATGACAGAGTGTGTGAACGCTGGGGGGTGTCAGGGGTTAAGTGTGTGTACAGGGGTGGTATGGTCGGGGTTGGAGCAGACACCCTGAAACACTTCCGTCCCCCCCGGTTACCTCCTGGGCAGAGAGGACAGGATTCATTTGGTGTTTTGAAGAGTAACAAACAGTGATGTAGTGGTAAATGGGTAAACTGACCTCCAGTCAGTGATCATAATGAGTCAAACCACCACCAAAAAACAATCATACCTTCAGACATGGGTTGATACTAGAAAGGTCAGTAGATTTGGGGG
>NW_027284278.1:17500-30563 GCF_046629955.1 Centroberyx affinis | reverse complement strand
CATTTGGAGGATGAAAGATGGAGAAGTGGAGGAAAGGGACCAAACAGTTTCTGCTACTCGCTTGGGCATGACAACAAAACACCATCCACCCATCCATCTCTCCCTCTCTCTCTCTCTCTCTCTCTCTCTCTCTCTCTCTCTCTCTCTCTCTCTCTCTCTCACTCTCTCTGTCATCTTCTCCATCGCCTAGCTCCATTTTTACTCGTCCATCGAGAGTCACTTCACCCCTCTATCTCCCTCCAACACACATTAAAGCTTCACCAGGCAGGTAAAGCTGAGCAGAGACAGGTCACTCTACTCTGGAAGAAGTACTCAGATCTTGTACTTAAGTAAAAGTAACAACACCACAGTGTAGAAATACTCTGTTACAAGTAAAGTCCTGCAACGGTCTGAACGGTCAAATCGGTGAACATGGGCGCCGGAAGGAAACTGGCGGTCTGAACCCGGTGTGAGGTGAAACCAAACAGACAGGAGCCACAGGAGCCGAGTATCAATAATTAATTTTCAGGATTAATTAAACTGCTCAGTTCTGCTAAGCAAAGGCAACTATTATCCTTTCTGACTGTGGCAGCAGCCTGCAGGCCAAACTGTATGTGTGTGTGTGTGTGTGTGTGTGTGAGAGAGAGAGAGAGAGAGTGTAGTAGATGCTCACAGACCTGTGGGTGTCCCACTGGGAATTGAAGCACACACACATACACACACAAACAAATGGATGGCAATGTTAGCTGTGTGTTTGGCCTTCAGTGAAGCAAACTAATAGAGTAGCATCAGAAAATAAACAAGAAATATGAGGAAGAGCGAGACAATTAACACACACACACACACACACACACACACACACACACACACTCGCACTGTGACATGAAGAGGGTTGGAACACTGGGTTGCACACACACTGACACACACACACACACACAATCTCTCTCTCTCACACACAAGCACAAACAGAAAACTTCTGGGCCCTTGTTGCAACCTTGAGCACACACACACACACACACACACTCACACACACACACACACACTCACACACACACACACACACTTCCCTCGACAGAACTGTGTCTCCTCTGCAGTCGATTAGAGAGACAAACCTTTCGGCTCGTCCCCACTGTGAAAACTGATTGTACTGCGCTGACTGTGGAACAGCGTGTCTTCTTAGTAAAGTCTGTCTTTACATTTAAATGATGTACACACACTGCTGCCTCACACACACCGCTGCCTCACACACACTGCAGCCTCACACACACACTACAGCTTCACACACACCGCAGCCTCACACACACTTTGTTCTGCTCTGTAGCTGCAGTAGCTGCTACTGTCAGTAAACAGTACTGATGTCCAACTGTCAAAACTAGAAACTGCCACAACACAGTAACTGCTACCAACTTTACTACCACTACTTTATCCATGTTCAACACCGTAACAATTACTACTAACTTTACTACCAACTTTACTACCGCTACTTTATCCATGTTCAACACCGTAACAATTACTATTAACTTTACTACCAACTTTACTACCACTACTTTATTCATGTTCAACACCGTAACAACTACTATTAACTTTACTGCCAACTTTACTACCACTACTTTATCCATGTTCAACACCATAACTACTACTAACTTTACTACCAACTTTACTACCACTACTTTATCCATGTTCAACATCATAAAAACTACTACCAACCTTATTACTGCTACTTTACTTCTGTTACATTCTACACTTTCAATACCATAACAACTACTTATAACTTTACTACCACTACGTTATCCATTTTCAACACCGTAACAACTACTACTAACTTTACTACCAACTTTATTTCCACTACGTTATCCATGTTCAACACTGTAACAACTACTGCTAACTTTACTACTAACTTTACTTCCCCTATGTTCTCCATTTTCAACACAGTAACAACTACTACAAACTTTACTACCAACTTTATTTCCACTACGTTATCCATGTTCAACACTGTAACAACTACTGCTAACTTTACTACTAACTTTACTACCACTACGTTATCCATTTTCAACACCGTAACAACTACTACTAACTTTACTACCAACTTTATTTCCACTACGTTATCCATGTTCAACACTGTAACAACTACTGCTAACTTTACTACTAACTTTACTACCACTACGTTATCCATTTTCAACACCGTAACAACTACTACTAACTTTACTACCAACTTTATTTCCGCTACATTATCCATGTTCAACACTGTAACAACTACTGCTAACTTTACTACTAACTTTACTTCCCCTATGTTCTCCATTTTCAACACAGTAACAACTACTACAAACTTTTTTCAATACAGTAACAACTACTACCAACTTTACTGCCACTACTTATCCGTTTTCAACACTGTAACAACTACCAATATAAATAGATCAACATTATACGGTATCAACTGAGATAGAGAGTAGCAAAACGGACATTTATTTATACGAAAAATTTGCTGATTAGTACTTTAATTCAATTAAAACTAATTTAGCCATTACTTTTGATTTTTAAATCCTCATCTCTGCAGAACTACATGTCTCACCTCAACTGAACTTTCAAGACTCACTTCCATCCAAGCTGAGCATGTGTGTGTGTGTGTGTGTGTGTGTGTGTGTGTGTGTGTGTGTCTGTTTTGAAGCCCTGGATGTCCTTTCGTCCCCACCTGTGCCTAAGGCTTACCGTGGTCCAGGTTCCACGCTAACTTCTCCTAATGAATAGTGAATGGCGTTGTCAGAGCTGATCAGACAGAGCAGCAGGGAGACGGGAGGGGGGGGGGGGGTCATCGACTTACTTCTTCAACTTGGCGAGTTTCAACAGACAAGATGAACACACGCTGACACACATAATTATGTACACACACACACACACACACACACTCAAGAAACACAAGAAAGTAGGTGTATGCAGTTGAAGAGTTCTATTCCAAAGATTAGGGTCAGACTGATGAATGTTGTGTGAGTGTAAAGGAATAGTTCACGAATAGTTCAAATGAAAATTCAGTCATTATCCCCCCCCCCCCCCCCCCCCCCCCCCCCCCTCCCATGCCAGCTGAAACTCGGGTGCAGTTTGTTAGTCCACACAGCGCCCTGAGCTCCACAGCGTAGACGCTTCTCCAAAACAATTGAAGTTGCCGGGGACCTGACCTGACCTGACTTCATGCTGAAAATAATAACAGAAAATAACCATAAAATGTCTCCGTGCAGCTCGTCCAGCATGATGCAAGCCTCCTGAAGCCAAACGAGCCCAAAGTGACTTGAAAAGACATTTACACCATGATGTAGCTGAAAGCCACTCTAGCTGTTGAAAAGTTCACATTTGCGCCGCACCCGAGATACGAGAACGAGGAGGACTACATGTGGAACTCTTCCTCAAATTATCAGAAACAAGACTTCCGGTTTGGCCGTTTTTAAGTGAGCATCCATATTAATGATTGATGTCAAAATAATAACGCAAAATGCCATGAAATGCCATTTTTAACTATAAACACTGCATGTATTACATTGTGCAGGATACATACAGAACGGAGACTAAAGTGGACATCAAACATTAATATGATTAATATGTCAGACCTGCCTCTCATGTACAAGTCTCCGTCATGGTTGTTTGGCTGTTAGTTGGTACATTAGCATATTAACAAGTGTGTTTCTTTGTTTTTGTCTTCAGAAGAAAGCATGAAATATGGCCGACATTAGCTGACACTAAAGAAGAATAACAGCTTGTCTAATACTAATTAATTCTTGAAAGACTCTTTCCATTTTTCTGGTGGATGTGATTTTTTTTTTTTTTTTTGACGTTCAGGAAGCTTCTTTATTCGTTTCAACCCAGCTGATGAAACATAATTAGCATTTTCTTTTGGCAACATTTCAGAGTTTGACTAAAAGCTCAATTAACAGTAGGAAACAAAGCTAATATATACATTATATATACAATCGACCTTTCAATAACCAGTTATTATATTCTGCAGCACAGATGCACTGAATTTCCCCACTTTTTTCTGGTATTAAATCTAAAGTTAAAATGTAGGTCAAATCAAAGCAGACATCTGATAAGAATCACTAATCATACTTATTATGTGTATTATTTTTAATGTCTCTCATGTTTTATGTACGTACACACACACATATACACAGTAACTGTAGCCCACACTTTTTAGGTATTGTACTGTTACATTAATAACTAATAATACTATTAATAATATTTTTTTTTATCTAAGTGCGTAATCTAAGTGACTACAGATGAAAATGAGCATTTTTGTTAACTAAGTTGATGTAATCGCCTATTGTTCCTGTTAAACGAATAAACTAAACTGATTTTGAAGCAAAACACTTTAATTATAAGTACAAATACATAATTATATGTGCAAGCACTCCCTCACAAGAAGACATGGATGCAATTATAATGCAAACACACACAAGTATGCATGAAAAAGCACCTACAAGAAAACACATGGACAGTGACACACACACACACACACACACACTCTGCCCCTTATGTGCTTTAATTTGCATTTCTGTCTTCTGTTCCCGCTGAAAGCACTTTGTGAGGAAGCTGCTGGTGAAAAGATCTTTCTGAATAAATTGGACTCGACTTTGAACTGTGGCTCGGCGGCGGAGCGAGGGATCAGAGCGAGCGGCGGCCGCCCAGCCTGAGCTGGATGGAGCAACGCTGCTAGGGACTGACAGGTGGGGAGAGCTGCAGGGCCAAATCTCTCACGGTCACACACACACACACACATACACACACACACACATCACACACACACTAAAACACAATGAAACTAAAGCATGCTAAAACACACACACTGCAAAATACAAGCAAACTACTGAGGCACACACACACACACATGGTCACACACTGAAGTACACAGGAAAACTCGTGCACAAACTGTGAAGGACACACACACACACACACACACACACACACACACACACACACACACACACTCAAAGACCCCCCCCCCCCCTTACCTGGCTCTCCACTGCTGCACTCAGGCATAAAATCAACCAAATCTACCAAAACATTTCAAAGCCACTCTTTAAAACCAGGGAACCGACTCAGTGCTGCTACTGACATTAAAAAAAACTCCAACCTAACACCAACCTTAAAGTGTCTATGTGTAATTCCTGGTCCAGTGCTGGCCTCTATCGTTCAGCGTTGTCATGACAACAACACTCTGCCCCCCGTAGAGCGAGACCATCATCAGCATGGTGGGCAGGTTGGACTGTTTCACAATCAACCTTCTGTCATGATATAAAGACACGCATAAATGGGCCGGTCTGGTAAAATTCCAGCTGTTTAGAGGATTATATACATGCCGAATTTACCAGAACACCCTACAGATTAGTAATGAAGTCTCAAATTATATTTTCTGATGTGTGTTTTTTGCCGATAAGCGAGGCAAAAACAAGCCAGATTTTTGAAGGGACCTTGGTGTGGCAGGAGCCTTCAGCCTCCAGGCCCGCTCCTGTGTTTCTGAATGCAGAAATCTCTGTTCACTTTGTTTCACCCGGAACCATTCAGGGGAGTCATTCCTATGTTCCCAGGGTCCTATGTTCCCAGGGTCCTGTGTTCCCAAGGTCCTCTGTTCCCAGGGTCCTATGTTCCCAGGGTCCTATGTTCCCCAGCTCTATATAGCACATATAGGAACCTGAAAAAGGTGTTCCCCAACTCTGTATTTGCTTAATATGACATGGGCTATTGTGTGAACTCGTCAAAAGGGTTTTCTGTTCCCCAGCACTGCCGTATGGCTCTCAGTATAACAGGCCTACACTTGAGGGAACTTATCAAATGGTTGGAGTCATGGAATCACCAAAGGTCATAGCTTAATGCTTCCTTAGGTGAAAACTAGCCTAGTATACATGTTTTTGAATCTAACTCTCACACTTCACATCTGTCTTCTAACTGATATAAAAAACATGACGTTTTGTAGATCAAACCCAACCCAAACAAGAGTTTGAAAAAAAAAAAAATGTATCCACAGGACCACCCAGACTCTTTAATATTCTCTGCCGGGTCAGATTTGACCCGGAACACCACAGATATAACCATTTTTTTTAGAGACCTTCAAAATCAAATGAAATGATAACCATTGGTTTTGTTGTGTTTATATAGCTGTTTTTAAGCCTTGTTCCAATAAAAAAAACTGGATAATATTTATGAAATATTTTAACTTGAAATGGGTCAAATTTGACCGGAACACAATAGGAGGGTTAATGTGTGTTAACAGAATATTGAACTGGGGAACTTAGGACCCTGGGAACATAGACACGCTCCCCCATTCAGGAACCTGCTGATATTTACTAGTCATATTATTCTTCAGGAAAGCAGAAATATTACACATTTAACCTTTAAAGATATTGAATACACACCAAACTTCAGCTATTGGCAGCTTCAATCAAGAAAAAATATCGACACCAAATACCAATATGGTCGAAACCTAAACTTGTATGTTACTCACACGTTGGCGTAACATATGTGCATGTGTGTATCAATAATAACTGTATTTGCGCTGTAAACTAAAAGGAACAAAGCATCTTCCAGTCAGCTGTAATGAAGGGAAGCCTGGCACTGCTGACTCCATCAACACAACTGCAGCTCGTTAAAACGCACTCAGCAAAACACAGAAACTGAACCGGACTCTCCACACGCAAATTAACAAAACTCCCACAGCGCAACGAGAGCAAGTTCTCAGTTAACTGCAAGGACATTTACATATTTAATATTTAAAAAAATATCAACCTGCAGTCCTGAATCTGCAGTCTAGCTACTGCCGGCATGGCACTAAGCCTCAACACAGCGGATGACTAATGATCCAAAGTTCAGCCTTGTTGACTTTCAGCTCGGTTGTCATATTCATTTAAAAGGGGCAATAAGTAAGATTTTTGCAGTCCCACAGCAGAAAATGACCATAATAAATCTGCAGGGGGTTGAAACCAGTTCCAATGACTCATCGATTAATTGGCCAGCTGCTGAGATTTCTGGGTTTTAGACCTCGCTGTCTGGCCTGTACTCTGTTTTGGAACAAAAACTTTCCGCCCACTGGAGATTCAAGACTCTCCCAGTCCCCCAAGTCCCGACTAAAAGCCTCGTTCTCAAGCCAGAAAAGCAAAAACCAAAGCAGTTTTATTATTCCGGTACTCAGCATGGTGAAATATTATTTGATATGTTATACCTCTTCACTGGAGTTTTCTGTTGGATCTCTGCTCTCATTGACTAGCTTACTCATTCTATTGTGAAAATATGTCTATCAGAGGTGTGACCGAGTCGACTTTGAGTCCCAAGTCCCAAGTCAGTTTCAAGTCTTGAGGCTCAAGTCGCAAGTCAAGTCCCAAGTCTAAATGTAGATTACCAAATCAAGTCCAAGTCAAGTCCATGTCATTAGTCAAGTCTCAAGTCTAAATGTAGAACAGCAAGTCAAGTCAGAACAAATCAAGAGTCCAGTATCAATTTAATATCTTAAAGAAAACTAAATATCTAGGACTTTTCAATGCAATATGGTTTTAATAGGATAAAAACTTGGTAAGAGCATCATGAGTTTGATTTCTAGAGTCAGTTTCAACTTCAATAAATTCAATCATTCCATACAAATTCAGAAAACAGAATTTAAATTCAGTCGTCTGCTGGAACAAATCTCATCACTTTCAATCTAAGTCATTTACACAAACACAAGATCTCAAGTCAAGACTTTAGAAACCTTTTCAAGTCATCAGAGTACAAGTCAGAGTCGAGTCCCGAGTCACCAGAACCCAAGTCAAGTCAAGTCTCAAGCAATTAAAACTGAGACTCGAATCCAAGTCATGTGCCTCGAGTCCCCACCTCTGATCTTTATTGTTTGCGTCATTTACAGGCTCAAGTAGTTCTGTAAAGTTTAGAAAGTTTAGAAATATCCTGCTGATGGACTAACAGACAAACTAAAAAAATGAACAAATCGTCTATCGGCAGAAATCGCACATCTGGATCTCCACCAAAATCCAATCAACCTTTCTTTGGCCCAAAGCTGACCTGTCCTCCAAAATTTCATGGAAATCTGATGCTCAGTTTCGTAAAAAGAAAAGATCCTACTCATGGACAAACAGACGGAAAACTATCAAGGGCAAAAAACAGACCCTGCTTGATGGAAGTGAAAAAGAAAAGTCTGTCACGTTGCAGTTTCAATGTTACTCCATCGACCAGCCTTGTTCACATTCAGTCCCATTGTGCTGAGATCTTTTATGGAGAAAGTTATAAACCCTCCAGCCAAATTGCTTCCCACTGTCCTCAGTCCTGTTCACATTAAAAGCTGCACTTTTGTTCATATTCAGAACAATTGTCCTATAAACAGAAGCTTCGAACTCCAGACTGCCTTGAGTCTCTGAGCGCTGAACGATCCTGCGTCAGTTCATTCAGAGACAGTTCCTTTACTTCCCCCATTCGTCTGCTGAACGCTACTAGCTAAAAAACACAGGGATTTGATTTGATTTGATTGATTTGATTTTTTATTAGGATCTCTTGATATAAAGACCCTAACCCTAACCCTAACCCTAACCCTAACCCTAACCCTAACCACTGGGCTATTCTTCCAAGAGTCCTCAACATAAAACCATCTTTAATAGATACAAACAGAAACAAACAATATTTGTACAATTAAAACACTTAAAACTCACAATTACATTGTGCAACACACACAAAAACAAACATTTAAACATTAAAACAACAAAGTACAACAATTGATGTCCTGTATACAGCAGGGAACAATGAACTCTATCATCATTAACTACATATTTCTATTGTCTCACATACATTAACTTAAGATATTTTTAAAAATTATTCATAGCCATTATCCTAGTGGTGGCAGGTAGTTTATTCCACCTTTGACAACCCTGATAAGAGAATGCATTTTACCAAGCTCTAATTTTGTCTTTGGCATAACATAATTTGTGCCTGTAGTAGTTCTCGTATTGACAGAATGTCTATCTCTCACCAAATGGAGTCGGTCATAAATAGTTCTTGGTTTCTTCGTATGATGTACGTTATAACATAAACCCAAAAGGCTTTTGTCAATGGTGTCATTTACAGCCAACCATTCTAGAGTTCTATGTAAGTCAGTCACCGGGGTGTCATACGCACATCTCAAGACAATTCTAGCTGCCTTATTCTGTGCCTTTTGGAGCCTTTCTATCTAAGGATTTAAGGGAGGAAACAAGTTTTTAAAAGGGGAACAGAAATTAACTCTGGACAAGATGAGTGTATGGAAAAGGGGATAACTAGAGGATGTAGAGAGGGAAACCCCCTCACTGTGTCTCTCTATGTTTCTATATGGGACAAAAAAGAGGGTGGAGCATACAGGATACAACTATGATTACTATGTGATGATCCTCATTTCTGTACAAGGATTGTAAATAAAATTATGGAAATTCTTGATTTTCCTAATATATGAACCCTGGTAAACATTGTAGAAATCGTCCTTCATGCATTTATTAGTTCTCTGAACAGTGGCAGCCATGGTCAAAGTTCCCGTCCACTTTTTCACTGCCTCCTCTGCACAGTTTTCTCCATTTGCCCAAGAGGAACTGTGTGGAAAAAATAAAGTTGTACTCTCTTTTTAGTCATCAAAGTTAAAAGGAATAGTCTGGGAACTAGTTGGGAGAGAGTACGGTTAAACCAATGTACCAATTTGCCGATCTATCTGGCCGATATTTGGTCTTTTCTTAAATATCGGATATCGTGGAGTTATGTTACCCACCTCTGATGTGATGGAGGTTCCTCTTGTGTTTTTCTGACGTTCAGGAAGCCGATTTATTCACTTCAACCCAGCTGATGGAAACACACCGAATTAGCATTTTATTTTTTGCGTCATTTCAAAAGTAAAATGCGCTTGACAGTTTAAAGGCGCGGTCAGACTTCGCACCAAAGTATGCGAACATTTGCTTCGTTTCTCATTCAGTGGTGTGGTGAACTCTGACCTGCAAATTCACACAGGCCGCGGATAGAGACGCTGACTTCTTTAAGAAAATCCAACATGGTGGACTCTCTAATCGTGGCAGTGTGACATCATCAAGTTTTATACAGCACTGCCGTAGCAGAGAGCAGAAATAAGCAAAGAGACGCAGGAGATGGGACATTTATCCACAGAATGATCTGATTGATGTTTTCAAGTTACCCAAGCGATACTAGCTAACTAGTATGCTAGTAGCTAATGGCTAACCAGCTACCACTCTTCCCCAAGCGTAACATCGCAGCCGTGTGGTAGCTAGTTAGCTATTAGCGCCCTGCTCAACATGACATCATATAGTT
Source organism: Centroberyx affinis (assembly GCF_046629955.1). Taxonomy (NCBI): domain Eukaryota; kingdom Metazoa; phylum Chordata; class Actinopteri; order Beryciformes; family Berycidae; genus Centroberyx; species Centroberyx affinis. The sequence continues at coordinate 20,285 of NW_027284278.1, read as the reverse complement.
TTTCGTCCTGAAGTGGAAAGATAATTCATTGGGTGAAATCAGATCTGACAGGGCCTTGAGAGAGAGAAATATATCTATACATCTATTATAGAATGATCTACTGAAATTTTGTGAAATAGGCACAATGTCTTAAAATGCAAATATGTGCTCCGTGCAGGAAATGTGAGAGAATTATGTGTTTCCAGCATGAAGCGGGTTCCCTGAAGCAGACAGGACTCTAACAGGCAGCAGAGTCTCAGTCAGGGTGTTGTGGTCGGCTGCTGGATGGACCAGGAGCTTCACTTCAGTGTCCGAGACCGGAGTTCAATTCCCAGCTTGTAGGAAGGAAATTTCTACTGAGAGTCACATTTTAATTTTTAGATAAAGTTTTTCTTATTTAACCGACCAAAGCCTTTCACCGACCTGAACCGAGTTGTTTTAGTGGTCTAACCGGAACCTGAACCCAGACCTTAACCGAGTTGTTTTAATGGTCTAACTGGAACCTGAACCCGAACCTTAACCGAGTTGTTTTAGTGGTCTAACTGGAACCTGAACCCAGACCTTAACCGAGTTGTGTTAGTGGTCTAACCGGAACCTGAACCCAGACCTTAACCAAGTTGTTTTAGTTGTCTAAACTTAACCGTTAGCTAACCTTGAACCTTGAAAATGCCATGTCCAATTCATGTTATTGTCACAGAATCCAATTAATGTTGGAGGAACGTAATTTTCACATAATCCGTGTCCACATTTCGCAAACTTTCATGAGATCATGTTTATAAAGATATTTTGAGGCTCCAGCTGAAGTCGAGCTGCTCAGCAGACAGTGAGCGCCTCAGTCTGAGCAGAGCCTCGCTGCCTCATCAATACTATAGAATGGATGAGAGAGAGAACTGGAATACTAAACACATCTACATATGTATGTCTGCTGCTCTGCCCTATCCATCACACACACACACACACACACACACACACACACTCCAGTAGATCTACTCACATCTGTCGATTGTCATTCTTCCTTGTCGCTCTCAGTTCTCCTTGCCTCTCTTCATCTTTCTACCTCCCTCTCCATCTATCCATCTATTTATCTATCTATCCACCCATCCTTGTCACAGAAAAAAAGAGGGTTCCTCAGGGTTCTTTGGTTGAGGTTGTGCTTTAATAAAACCGTACGGACTCAAAAAAAAAAAAACTCTGATTCAATAAAATTTTAAAGGTCCACATCATGTAAAGCAGGACTCCCCTCTCCTCTGTGGTGATAAAGGAGTTGGATGGTCTATCTAAACATGGTGAAAGTATCAAAACTAAATCCACACAATCCATATTAGTGCAGCGAGCCTCTAAACGAGCCGTTTGGACTTCCGTAACTTTGTGGCGTCACAAAGGTTCGCTCATTATCATTTTTGTAAGAAATAATAGACTAACAAAGTGTTTTTTTCAAAGCGGTTGAGCGGTTGTCATTGTTTATTACCGGAGAGTTTTCCCTACCTGTAGCCGCCGGGCCGCGGCGTCTCACGTTTCACTCTGGAAACGGTTAGCCAATCAGAACGGAGGGGTCGTTAATATTAATGAGCCTTAAAGACACAGCGACAGAAACAGCCTGTAGAGAGTAGAGAACACTGGAGAGTAGAGCATATGGGACATTTTAAAAATGACAGCAACAATTATAATCATCATCATCGACTTAGCATTGCTCATGGAATTAAACACAGTTGAAGTGTTTTTCATACAAGTAAATTAAAGAAAAAATTGACAGCAAAGGCAATAAAAGCAAGGTAAGAAATGTCAAAGTAAACCATGAAAAGGAAGTCAAAACTATAAGAAACGTTCATTGCAGGAAAGCAAGTCTATATAAATAAGTTTTAAGAAGTGATTTACAGGCTTATACAGAAGAAGCAGCCTGAGCTCCTCAGGCAGGTCCATCCAAAATCCAGAGCCTTTATAAAAACATGCCTTTAGCAAAATGTTTTCAAAGCTACACTAGTCAACAAGCAGCTCCTCCCTGAAGGAGAAGCTGGGGGCAGAGGTCCAACAAAACAGGCCTTGGAAAACAATTCTAGCTCCTCGCTGCTTTTCATGATCGTCTATTCCCTGAATTTCTTTTTTTGGCATTTTCACCTTTATTGGACAACTCAAAATACAGAGAGACAGGAAGATGGGAGAGAGGGATGACATGGATTCAAACCCACATTTTATATTAATTATGAAAAAGCTGATTTATTTCTTTGTTACCAAGGAGGTTATGTTTTCGGTGCCGTTTGTTTGTTTGTCTGTTTGTTTGTCTGTCAGCAGGATTACGGAAAAACTACTGGCCCGATTTGCATGAAACTTTGTGGAAGGGTGTAGCATGGGCCAAGGAAGAACCCATTAAATTTTGGAGCGAATCCAACTCTTTCTTAGAAATTTCCGTACACATGGTTTATGCACATATTTGTACACTACCAGTCAAAGAAAAAAAAAAAAAAATTCTGATCTAAAGCCATTTTGATCTAAAGGTTTCTGCTTAAATGCTTGAAATGAGTTTCTTAGACAAATATAAACAGTGAAGTTGATCCTATGTATGAATTTCTTTCCAAAGCCTTTGCCTTTCCATCAAGGCAAAGAATCTAAAATATAAGATAGTTTTGATTTGTTTAACACTTTTTTGGTCGCTGCATAATTCCATTTGTGTTATTCCATAGTTTCGATGTCTTTACTATTATTCTAAAATGTGGAAAATAGTAAAAATAAAGAAAAATGTGGTGTGTCCAAACTTTTGACTGGTAGTTTACAGTCTGCCAGACTGGCCAGAGCCGGGCCAGTAGTGATA
>NW_027284278.1:7500-12500 GCF_046629955.1 Centroberyx affinis | reverse complement strand
CTAATCTTAATCCTAACCTTAATCTTAATTTTAACCAAATCCTAATTCTAATCTTGACCTAAACCCAAATCCAAATCCTAAATGAATCCCTCCTCTACGAAGTGAGGATGAGCAAAACATCCTCACTCTGCAGGTCAAAAACCGGGTCTCACAAGGATAGAAGTACAAGAACACACACACACACACACACACACACACACACACACACACACACACACACACACACACACACACACACACACAGAAGCACAAATGATCTCAACTATCTGGATGTTTTCTCACCCGGAGTGATAAACAAGCGGCTCTGCCAAAACTTTATCCCAAACCCGTCTGTGGGCGACCCGTCTCTCTGACCTCCCGCCTCCTCCCTTCCATCTCTCTCTCTCTCTCTCTCTCTCTCTCTCTCTAAAACTTTCCTCTTGCCGTCCGCCGCTGTGGAGAAAGTTGAAGAATTCCCCCGGCGCTCCTCCTCGTCTTCCTCGTCTTCCTCCTCCTCCTCCATCCCTTCATCTGTCACCCTCCCTCCTCTAAACCAACAACAGACAGGCAGGAACCTTCATTTCCACGGTGTTGTGCTCTCAGGTCTGTGGGGACAGATTTAGACGTTACACGCCGTTCATCCTTCAGTATATCAAAAATCTAGAGGATCCAGTCTGTTAAAGCTGCATGAAGCTTTTTGTGAAAATACATCTGTGTTATGAGAGCAAACACGACTCTGTTCCTCCGTTACTCAACTTTCACTAATCAGGAAATCACAGAACTATTTTTCTCTGCCGCAGCACAGACCGCTGTGGGGTGAGAGGCGGTTCCCGGCGGAGTGATCTGGTTCCGGACGGTCGGGTCGGATCGTAAACAGTAGAGTTCGGTAGAAGACGATCCGCCGAGGGGAAACGGTCGGTGCCGCCGCTTTCCGGGCCGCGGAGAGAAATACATCGGTCGCTCTCCGGATCGTTTTCACAAACAGCTTTTCTGGAATATTCTGACAAACAGTTTGGACTCAGTGTTGCAGCAAGAGGCAGCGGAGCTTCAACTGACAGCTGACTGGAGACAAGACTGTCTGTGGGTCCAACAGCTACAGACAAGACTGTCTGTGGGTCCAGCAGCTACAGACAAGACTGTCTGTGGGTCCAACAGCTACAGACAATACTGTCTGTGGGTCCAACAGCTACAGACAAGACTGTCTGTGGGTCCAACAGCTACAGACAAGACTGTCTGTGGGTCCAACAGCTACAGGAGGAGGACTTATCCTTTAACAGCAATCAGTGTGTCCTAAACAGCAGTGAGCTCTCTGTCCAGAGAAAGCTGGACTCTGTTTTCTGATGCCACATTATGTGATTTCTGGGTAATGAAGTCCTTCAAACTTCAAAGATTCAGCGTCAACGTGCAAAGTTGCCTTGTGCAGCTTTAGAGTGTTAGAGTTTAGTCAACCAAGGACTTAAGTAAGGGATAATGCCCAACGAGGTGTCCATTATCAGGAATTAATGGACGACGGGGAGGCCATATACGCTTATACCATGGTCACTTGCCAAAGAAAAAAAAATTAAGACCATTCATTTATATTTTCATGCGTTTTGTAATCAAAATCTAAAGTTTTTCACAAGCCATAACTCAGTTTCCCTGGTAACACCTGAGGGTTTGACTAATACCTGGAACAATCATTACCGTCCCATAAGGTTCTTATGCAACGGAAACGTTGTTCACTGCTCCAGTAAATAGGACGAACCTTAGATAGGACTTGGCAGCAGGAGATATTTCTAGTCCGCTCAGCTCATAGAACCCTTTGGCTCAGCTAGGAGCCAGAAAGCTAACGTTATGCTAGCAACATTCAAAGTCAATAACAGACAGTAAATATAATTTGACAGTATGTTTACCAACAAGACTAGCTAGCTATCAGCCATGTCATTGTCCCCAAATCAATATCAAGATTTTCACAAACATACGAATTGTAAACAGAGGCTTTGACTGCGTCCCTGTTGCTATGGTTACTCATGTTAGATACAGGCTGATGCTACGTAGCCAGCGCATTAATTTAGAACGGTGAATAGACAGTTTCACTGGAGCTACTTAGTAGGTGTCCATTATCAGGAATTAATGGACACCCTGCAGCCAATCAGAATCGAGTATTCACCCAGATCATGGTATAATTTGTTTTAATTTTGGGTGACCCACTTATTCTGTGGAAGTAAGAGTCACACTGTGCACAGGGAAGACTTCCCACCGGTGACATCTGAACTGAATTTGTGGAAATAAAGTGATTCTCCGGCGTCTCGGTTAGTGTGGACGGAGCCTCGGTGTATCTCTACAGAGAAATCTCGCCTGGTGCAGCTTTAAATTTTTGTCTGACCTCTCCCTGCTTCCTCCCACCTCCTTCCTTTTCTCTCTCTTTCACTTTCACTCTTTCGAACTTTCCTCTCTCTGTTCGCAGCGCTGTGTAGAAAGTTGGAGAATTCCCCCGACGCTCCTCCTCCTCCTCCTCCTCCTCCATCCCTTCATCTCTCTGTCCCTCTGTCACTCCACCAGTCTGTCTGGGCCCTCCCTCTTCTAAACCACGGACAGGCGGGAACCTACATTTCCCTGGTACGAGCTCCGCGGGGGACAGATTTCAGCGTTGCACGTTACATTATTGATGAAGCTCCCCCTGCCTGTGCCGTCCCCGGGGCTTTGGGCTGCGGGACGCTGAGAGGAAACACAAATCTCTGAGGACTCCCTCTGCATCTCAACGCACCGCAGTCCGCCTGTAAACACACAGCCGACTGGGGGACAGCCGGGCGTGTGTGGCTCTGATACGACAACACACACACACACACACACACACACACACACACACACACACTCCTGAACACACACACACGCGCACAAACACTTGCTTCTACACTGTTTTGGTGAAGCCACTAGAAATTTAAGTTCTTCCACGGACGAAAAATCTCTGAGGACTTACTTAGATCACACTCAACACACACACACACACACACACACACAAACACACACACACACACACACACATAGGATAGCCTTGTGGTTAGAAAGACTGTCTAGTAAGCAAAAACTGACCTGACATCAGTTCCTGACACGCTGCGAGCGACAAAATCACTTTGGAAAATGTTTTGACACGATCCGCCCGGTGTCACTCAGGTGCAAAACGAGGACCAATCAGCTTCCAGAGTGGTGGGTGAGGTACAAAACGAGGACCAATCAGCTTCCAGAGTGGACACTTCATATCGTTAAACGACACCAGCACTGCTTAAAATCAACAATTTTAATTAAAACCAATCTTAACTAAGTCCTTTGACTTAATATTGAGTTTTAAAATGTTCTTTCTTTAAATGAAAAAAAAAATCTGCTAATGGACTGAGATAATTCCATTAATTTTTATAATTACTGTATGATATATTATTTATTTAGGCTATTTACTTATAAACTTATTTTAAGATTTTTTTCTTTTTTCTTTTTTTCTATTTTTTTTTAAATACGTTTTTCTTTAATACACAAGACACACACACACACACACACACACTTAACAGCAAGCTTCATACCCAGAAGCACTTTGTCACCTACATGTTGCTGCACAAAGGCATAAACAGTCACACACACACACACACATAACCAACACACACACAACCACGTATACCCATAAGCACCCTGACACACACACTCACATATGTAACCACTAACACACACACACACACACACACACACACACACACACACACAGAGGAAGAATCTCCCTCCCACTCAAACTCAGGCTGAAAGATGCTCTGGGATCGATCTGTCTCTCTCTCTCTCTCTCTCTCTGTCCCTCTCTCCTTCTCTCTCTCTCTCCTTCTCTCTCTCTCTCTCTCTAGTAACACCTACAGATCTGTCTTTGATCACAGACTTCCCTTGGAGTTTCTATGCAGAACGCTATCCCATCAGCCTCCTCTCCTCAGCTCACACCCCCCAGAGCATTATGGGTACACGCCTGTATATATGTGTGTGTGTGTGTGTGTGTGTGTGTGTGTGTGTGTTCATACAGTAGCCTCAGACCAGTGTGAGAGAGAAGTAGATATACAGCAAGATTTTTTGTTTTGATGATTGTGTGTATCCACTCAGCCTCTGAGCAGTTAAGTGTGTGTGCGTGTGTGTGTGTGTGTGTGTGTGTGCACGGCCATGCATGTGCACAAACACACACACACACACACACACACATGCAGAAGGATTTGATTATTGTTGACAGGCGCTGCTGTCCCGCTGAAAGCAGTTTTCACAGATCACTGCTGAAAAGTAAAATCCTCTTCCCTCCTCCTGCCTCCATCATGCAGAGATGTTTCCTCAGCTCGCTCTCTGCTGTCCAGGCACATTAGAAATCTGAATAGAATAGAATAGAATAGATTTATTTCGAACATGTTAAAAAAATATATTTATATATATGTAAGAAAACAAAACAAGAATAACCAATAGGCAACAAATAAACAGTAAACATATACAACAAATTCTCACAACACACAACATAAATAAATAAATATTACATGTCCGAAATAGAGTAGGAAGAAGTAAAATACTCATTTGGTCCGACCCCTTTTCTAAACTTACAGTAATCAATGAACTTAATGTTTATAGTCCAACTATCCATCCCAGTGTCCATCATACACAACTTAAATCATTACTTCCATGTTCATCCTCTTTATACATAATCAACTTATAGGTGTCCATCCAGCATGTCCCAACACTCACAGAGAGAAAACAAAGAAAAAACAAAAAAAAAAAAAACAATAACAACAACGTCATCATCAGCGAGCGTCACATTCTTGAGACAAACATCATCCCTGTACCTCGCCAAAATTGTTTTTTTGTACATCTTCCTTCTTAAACTGTTTTATATTTTTACTCTGCTTGAGACCGTTCCACAAAGTCACCCCACAAAGTGAAATACACAAACTCTAAAGATTGGTACGGTTTTTTTCAAATTCAATTTTCCTCTTAAGTTATACCCCCCCCCCCCCCCTCTTTCTAAAGCTTTCTCT
>NW_027284278.1:0-2500 GCF_046629955.1 Centroberyx affinis | reverse complement strand
GCTGCACCGTCTAAACACCAAGGCACTAAGGCTGCGTTCACACAGCGTTTTTTCCCCAACTGCCGGCGCTCTTTTCGGCCGCAAGGCGCACAAAAGGCGGCCGCTCCTGAAAAGCGCTGCAGCCGGCGGAGCGTTTTCAAAAGTTGAGAAATGTTAAACTTTTCAGAAAAGCGTCAGGTGACGTGAACCGCTTTTTTCCCAGCCGACCAATCGCAATCACAGAGACGCTGGCCGTTTCCCATAGCAACAAGAAATATGGAGAAAGTGAAAGTGCCGGTGGAGAAATTGGACGTTGTAATAAGTGAATTTCCGTTACTGCAACAGCGATCATAAAGGCAGTATGGATTACACTGGACATGTATTGGAAATATCTGGTAAGCCTTTTCTTGTTGCACAACACTGTTCTGTCTGATAGAAGAGTGAACCAGCTGGTTAGTGAGCTGCAGCTGCTCAGGTGACTTTGCCGTGATCCGCTTCTTATTTCTCCTCACAAAAAGCGCTCCAGGCAGCACTTTTTCCACATCAAAAAACGTTATGTGTGAACGCAGCCTAACTCTGCCAGGGTTTGGGGTTCCACTCCCACTGGAGCCAATCAGAATAACTATAAGTATGAAGTCACAGTGCTGGAAGCTGCTTCGGAATGCCAAATGGTAATATATAAAAAAAAAAAAAAACTTAATTCAAATTACAAGGCTTTTCTGCAACTGCAGCGATATGGTTCAGATAGTATTTCCCTCTGGAGGCTGAGGAGACTGGCTGCCTGCAGAGCCTCAGTGGGGGGTTGGGGGGGGGGGGGGGGGGACATGGTTACTGCAGTATGTCGGGATGATGTGCTAAAAAACCTGACGAAACCACTGAAATAATTATGGAGACAGATGTTTTGAGGGTTTTCTTCCATGATGAGCTGTAAGCACTTGGGTTTGACTTTGATTCATGTGTAACAGAATCCAGGATCCATGCTGCTGTGTGACGCAATGACGACTGTTAAAGCTGCAATATGCAACTTTATTCACATTAACATTACAACAAAGAGAATATGTCATTATTATCAGTCTGGCTGTGACTCTGTGTGTTCAGGCCTAATTCCCCCACTTGCTTGAAATTGGCTTTTCAGTGATGTTGGGGCATTTTTGAGGTGTAAACCATTTCCTGTGGGCGGGGCCAGTGGGCGGGGCCAGTTGTGTCTATCCAGGTGAGGCTAGAGCAGGAAGTCACAGCAACAACAACGATAGAGGAAAGAAGAAGAAAAGAAAGAAGAGCGATTATCCCACAGAGTTCATTAGTATTGGAGCGGCGGACTCACTGAATACTTTTAAAAAATAATTGAAAACATACGTAAAATAGAAATACTCTGTCTACTTCTGCTTTACGAGGTTATCATTTCTTTTCTGTGATTTCTTTGTACCTCCTGTCCTCTCGGCCTGTTTCAATGATATTAACTGAATGCTGTTTTTTATTTGTTGTTTCTTTTTGCAATTCTGTAAAGCACTTTCAGCTCCTGTCCTTGTCTGAAAGGAGCTCGATAAATAAAATTCATCATCATTATCAAGATGAGTGACAAGTGTTGGGGCGAGAACTTGACCAATTAAGGGGGAGGAGGGTGGGACTAACAATACACTTCCCTACCTCAATCAAAACGTTGCATATTGTAGCTTTAAATAAAAATCTATCCTATCCCCTAAATATTAAAAACCAACATGCTTCAGCAGCAATATCCTTTGTTGGTATTTCAGTTTTAAAGTTTAATTACAAGTTTTTAAGCAAGAAAATATTACTCTATAAGTGAGCAAAATACATTTTTTAAATTGACGAGCAGCCTTTTGATGCGTACCTTTAACTTCAATAAAAACAGATTTTATCAGATTTTCTTAACATTTTCTGTAAGTTTTATTTAACACACAATTTGTTGGATTGTTTTAAAGACTTTCTCCCCAAACTTTCTCCCCAGCAGAATACCTAGTGGTTAGACAGACTGTTTTATAGCTGACAGGTCACAGGTTCGATCCCCACCAGAGCCAATGTGAGTTCATCAGCAGCCACCAGACAGTGAACTTCAGCTGCTGCAGGACTGTAAGTCTGTATGTAAAACAGCACCAGCTAAATGTTTAAAAGGTAAAATGTAAATGACAGAGTTACAGTAGCAGCCAGCAGGCAGACTGTGGGACTTCTTCAGTCTATAAATAATGTAAGCTTTGGAGAGCGTTCTGACAAGATGTCACAACACGTCAATTTGACTTTGCCAAAAGTTTGGCTTTGACCACCGAAGACACACCGGCTCTGTTTCCTGTTTCCCCGCACCGCACCGCGCCGACCGACTTCTCCCGGCCGGCGAGGAGAGGAGAGGAGCAGCTGTCAATCAAAACTCCTGTCAGTCATCACAGCAGACTGAGGCTGAGACGAGCCGACAGAGAGACGAGCTGAAGCCTCCAGATCATCAGCAAACATGACCTGAAGGGTTCCACTGCAAAACACTGTCATCTATCTAGAGGAGGAAAGTAAC
>NW_027284277.1:0-27373 GCF_046629955.1 Centroberyx affinis | reverse complement strand
CCCACTTCCTCTCTGATGTCACTCTGTCAGCCCCACAGGGCAGCGCTGTCCTTCCCTTCCACCCATCTTCACTCCCCATTGTCAGTGAGCGTGTGTGTGTGTGTGTGTGTGTGTGTGTGTGTGTGTATATTTGTTTGTTTGTGCTTTGCTAGTCTGTTTGCTTACTGAAGCATGGGGGGGGGGGGGGGGGGGGGGCTTTCCTTTGCGAGCCGCTCACGGCTGACCTTGTGCTATCGGAACACACACACACACACACACTTTCTAGATGGATTCGCGGGGGGCCCGGAGATGGAGATTTGCATAAATTAATTGCCGGTGGAATGCAGATGGAGTGCTTCGCTGGGACGAAAGCGCAGAACACGGGGATGGAAATAAGGCTTTTCACTCCCACTGAATAGTCCTTTATCGCTCTCATTATCTAATTGGGGAGATCCATAAAATGCTTTCCTAATTCTTGCTGCATTCTGCCCTCTCTCTCCCTCTCCCTCTCTCTCTCTCTCACCTCACTGGCGGTGAAGAGCAAATGATCTCTCATCGTTCAAAAGACTATCCTCGGCCCCGGCTGCGCATTGTGGACACGATGAGTGGAGCGATAATGAGTTGCATGAGAATAGAAGCCGTCTGTGAAGTGTCTGACATGGTGTGGAGGATTTTCCATCGTTAGTCGAGCATCACTGTGGATGAGACCTGGCTTTGAAGCACTTCCCTCGATATTAGTTAACACAGCAGATACTGCTACTACTAGGCCACTGTCACTGTCTATGATATATCAGTCATAATCTTTTATTGGTTCTTTATTAAATTCCTGATTTTTTTTTTTTTTTTTTTGGAGATTAAAGACGCTCAGAGAAGGATGGAGGAGTAATTCGACTTTTTTTTTTTAATAACTACGGCGGCCTGGCAAGAGCCGAAATGCCTCCTGATGGGGGAATTGGGGGAAAGGGGGGAGGGGAAAAAATGAAGAAGAAGAAGAAGAAGAAGAAAACAATGTAATAACACTAATAACAGGGAGGCGAGATGTGCAACGTTTTACACATTTATGTGGGTGTGAACTGAATGTTGTGTAAAGCTCTTAGATATGGTAACAATGCAATTCTCAGTTCAGAAAGCTAATTGGTCATGCCAAGTATGATGTCATCCTGCGCGCACGTGTGTGTGTGTGTGTGTGTGTGTGTCTGTGTGTTCAAGCATATTTAAATATGATTTACTGTTTCAATTTTCATTTCCAACAAAGCCAAATTGTCTATGGGCAATTAAATCCCAAAGTCTCCCTAGACGTCAGCGGGCCTATATGGTGTTGTGTGTGTGTGTGTGTGTGTGTGTGTGTGTGTGTTTTGGGGGGGGGGGGGGGGGGTTGAACCAGAAAGGGAGGAGGCTAGAGCAAAAGAGAGAGGGAGATATGAAAAGTTAATGAATCGTAAATGAAAAATGAAAAAGCTCATGAAGAGAAGAACAGAGACACAGTGCTAATGAATTTTGCAATGCATGTATAGCTCTCTCTGTGTGTGTGTGTGTGTGTGTGTGTGTGTGTGTGTGTGTGTGTTTTTTTTTTGCTCAGATCCGTTATGTTTTCAGGTTGTCCGTCCGTCCGTCCCATTCTCATGAACGCGATATCTCAGGAACGCCTGAGATATCGCCTTCCTTCAAATTCCTTCAAATCTGGCACAAACGTCCACTTGGACTCAAGGATGAACCGATTAGAATTTGGGTGGTCAAAGGTCAAAGGTCAAAGGTCACCGTGACCTCACAAAAGACGTCTTTGGCCATAACTCGAGAATTCATACGCAACATTATGACAACATTTCACACAAATGTCACAAGTGATGACATTTTATATCCAAAAGTTCAAAGGTCAATGTCACTGTGACATCATAATGTTTTGCTTACCACTGTAGCTGAGAAAACGATCTCGGGTCATTCTACAAAAACGGTGTCACTTACTTTTGCAGACACCAAAATCCTTTAAGTTGACCTAATAATCACATTAATTATATATGTTCAATAAATAAAGACTGTCCTTGCAACGATAAAACAAAGTTTATTGGCGGAGGCATACAACCGTGAGGCGGGTATTTCTGGTTTAACAGACTGTTGACATTCATTTTTGAAAGTGACCCGCATCTGAGATCAGTTTGAAGAGACCTCCATCCTGAAATGACCCGCAAAAGACATCACATCGGGACAGTCTGTCATAGAAGAAACCAAAAATACAGTCCATGCCCTGATCCTGATTGTTTTGAACACTGGTGGATTACGATCATCTTCCCAAATATAAATTCGATTTTTCGACCTCACTGTCCCTCCACTGGCTGCTTGAGTTGTTGTCCGCCATGTTTTTAAAAAACATAAAACAACATGAATTCTGATCAGATATGGATCAGATTCAGGATCGCATATGAACATATGGTCCAAATCATAAACGAAAGATCAGCTTCCATGTGTTTTTTTTTTTTTATGGTCACACAACGGATCTGATGTTTTTTTTTACACGTTTTCACATAGGAGGGGGGGAAAAAAAATAAATCTGGGTAACACTTTATAATAACCATCATTAATAAATGGTAAATTGATAGTTAATTAAACTTTAGTTAATAGTTATTTTACTGTTAACAAACAATGAAATGATAATGTTTACTAATTATTAGTAATGCTATAATTTATGTTATTTTATCATTCGTTTGTGTAATATAAAATCATTTGTTTATAAATTATATATTGTATCATAGCTTTTTACCCTTTTTACCGTCTCTTATCAGCTATGATACAATATCTGAATTGGGACACTCTGAGCTGCGGTGTGAACTTGTGAGACACAGATTTTTTAAAAAAAGAGAGAGAGAGAAGGAGAAGAGAGCGAGGGAGGGGGACAGAGAGAAATGCGTTTAATAAAAAGTGTTTGTGGAAACCGCGGGGGGGGGGAACGGCGGCTGTAAGAATGAGTTTTCTGCCGGCGATCTGTCCTTGTTTGAGTCACTCTGCTCCGCTCCGCTCTGCCCGGAGATTCAATCTGCTGCTCGAGTAAAAGAAGCCAAACTGCTGCAGCTGGCTTTCTAAAAGACGAGCAACTGCAGAAAGACACTGAGGCTTTTTCTACATGCATTATGTGTGTATGTGTGTGTGTGTGTTCCAGTGTGGAGTAGCTCGGTTGTGCAGTGTTTGCTATATTTCCCATTTTTGTCATCTAGTAGATGTATTGAAATGTACAGAGTGTCTATACTGCACTTAACGCTGTGTATGCGTGTGTGTGTGTGTGTGTGTGTGTGTGTGTGTGTAGATCACGGTCCATCAGCGGAGCGTCCTCCGGTCTGTCCACCAGTCCCCTCAGCAGTCCCAGGGTAAGTGCCTGTCTGTCCCACGCACTCACCGATTTCCCACAATGCACCTCACTGCCAGCTCTGCTCTGCCGTTCACGTCACTGGACTGAACGCACAAATATCCATCCACTCCAGCCACTCATCAGCCCACTAAGCCTGCTTGACTTAGAGCCTCCATAAGACTGTTCCAAGATCTGAAGCAAAGTCCTGGAGAACCGTGTGTTTACATTTCGGGAGGATGAATTAATCACAGTTAAAGGGAAAATCCACCCTAAAACATTTTGACACGGTTGAAAAAAAATGGGCCGTTCCCATGGATAACACGGCCAATCGTAGACGAGGTGACTTCACTTCCAGGATGTTTCCAGCAGCTCCAGTGGAGTTTGATATGAGAAAATGTTTCAGGATGTAAAACCTCAGCAGGTAAACGTCAGGTTTTTGGTGTCAGTCCCTCAGAATCAAAGAGCGAGGGGCTTCTTTCTTAGAGCCGCCATTTTGCACCGAGAGACGTTCAGCTATCATACAGGGAGAAATCCATCAGAGAAGAGGAGAGAGACCAAGTTCTCCATCCACAGGAGCAGGCGAGAGACCAGAATGCAATGCAGCAGAGAGACAGGTTGAGATTTTACTATGCTAACACATACTCAGTGCAACAAGTGTGTGCCGTTTCTCTGTGGGTTGTCAAAAGGCATTCTGGGAAACGTATGCAGTTAACTAATGCAGTGAAGATCTCAGATTGATGATATATGGAAGGGTGGATTTTTCCTTTAATCGGTGTATTTGATGGCGCACTAGATGCTCACAGTCATTATGAGAGGCTTCATTGTCAGACTTAAAGCCATTTCACACCGACGCAACATGATCACACAATGCTAAAAAAAAATAAAACATAAATATTGAAACGCTAAGAGAATGAGAAGATAGAACATTGGCTGAAGATCCATCTGAGGCCAAACAATGAGCTCCAGATGAGATTAATGGTTCACACATAACAGATCCTCACACACCCAGGGATGAATTCAAGAACAGATCCATCATTCCCCAAAAAACACAGAAACAATGCCGGGAGAATGCTGCGGCAAAGACAAAGTAGAAAGGTTTAGGTGTGCAAATCAACTTCCAGCCCCTAGCTTCCGTGTATAGCATTTCTTTTTTAGTAAACCCATGCATTTTTAAAGCCAACCCTCAGCAAGGACACGGGGCCGTGTATCATCAAATATTCCTTCTCCTGCAAAGGCACGCAAAAGCTTTTATGAAAAGTCATTGTTTTATTCTTTCTCGAGGCAGATGATATCCGCCATATGTGACTGCAAACTGAAGAAGGGCCACGTTTTAGTCTCACGATACTTCATTATGTGCTGTAATAAATTCATAAGAGCCGTTATGTCATCTGGTAGAGCATTTGCACAAAAAGAGGTGTGTATGGGGTGAAGAATTAAGAATGTGCACATTAGTTTGTGTTGATTGGTTGATTTTATTTGACAGATTGATCGTCCTTAGTCGAGGAATTTAACGCACAATAAAGTCGAAAAGACTTATTTCCATTGTTGTCCTCCATTGTTTTCTTGTTAAATTGAATAAAAAAAAAAATAAAAAAAAAATGAGATAATCACTTCATATAAAGCAGCCTTCATATGTGCTTTATAATGCTGTCATGAGAATGGAATGACAGGTCATGACAGGTTCACTAGCCTTACCGGTTAATCAAAGACTTACCGTAGATCCACTGAGGTCTGCTGTACTTTATAATCCAGATTCAAGTTCTTCTCAAGTTCTGGGTCTCCTAGCTAACGGTTAGCAGACTGTTATGACCTGTCCTGTCAGTTCCGGTCATTCATTCCACAGCATTGTGCATGCGTCCTGGCCGCTCTCCCAGGGGAAGGGTGAAGCTAAGTCGGTTAGCTTTCAAGCTGGTTCACTTGCTGTTTATGCCTCATGAATGCTCCGGTACTGGTTTCCACTGCTGCCTCCTGACTGGCTCACTGTGCTAATCGCATGCTCTTTTTTTTTTCTGTCTTTCTTGCACTCTCACCACTCCCTGCCTGCGTGTCACTCGCTCCACCTCTCAACTCATCTGCCACATTCCTTTTTTTTCTTTCCCGGTGCGTTTGTATGGAAATTTAAAAAAAAAAAAAAAAATTCCGGGCTGTGGTGTTCACTTTGGCTTGCGGCCGTGCTTTCTCATTGGCTGACTGTACTGTCATCCTAACGGTGCATGACCAATCGCAGCCCGTCCGGCGGTTTTTCATCCCGCCCCAGTCCCCAGACCTCTGTCAGTCCCCCAACTGCAGCCCCACCCACTCCCCCGAGGCCCGCCTTAACGGGGTGGGGCCGCGCACGCCCAACTCCTACCAGCCAAAGATGGGGTCTCCCCTCATGCACCCCCGCACTCAGACCCTCCCAGCCAAGCCCAAAATGTCCGAGAAGCCCCTCCAGACCACCAGGTCCAACCCCCTCCCCAACACGGCCGAGAGCCCCACGGCTCCCAAGTCGGAGCCGTCGACCCCCAGCCAGCCGCTGGCCCCCTGTATCCCCAACAGCCCCCGGGTGCGGCGCCACCCCCCCCTCACCGTCCCGCCCAAGCTCTCCATCCCTCTGTCCCCCGTGCCTCCGATGTCGCCCCTCCGCCGCCACCACCTCCACCCTGACCACAACGGCAAATCTGTCCCCATCACGCAGGTGACCCCCCACCCCTCCCCCAGAGGCAGCCCCCTCCCCACCCCTAAAGGCACCCCGGTGCACACGCCCAAGGACAGCCCGGCGGGCACGCCCAGCCCCACGCCGCCCCCCAGCCCCTCCATCGGGGGCATGCCCTGGAGGACGCGCCTCAACTCCATCAAGAACAGCTTCCTGGGCTCGCCTCGCTTCCACCGCAGGAAAATGCAAGGTACCATGGGAGGAGACTAGTGATCAAGCACAGTGAAACTTCTGTTTATGATTTAGTCCGATCTTTATGATGTTATCTTTTTTTGTATTATTATATTCAGTGGTGGAAAGTAACTAAGTACATTTACTCAAGTACTGTACTTAAGTACAATTTTGAGATACTTGTACGTTACTTTCCATTTGATGCTACTTTATACTTCCACACCAGAGGGAAATATTGTACTTTCTACTCCACTACATTTATTTGACAGCTTTAGTTACTTTTCAGATGGAGATTTGACACAATGGATAATATAACAAGCTTTTAAAATACAACACATTGTTAAAGATGAAACCAGTGGTTTCCAACCTTTTTGGCTTTTGACGTCTTACAAAAAGCAGTGTGTAGTCGGGTCACATTTCAGATGTCTATGAGTTGTTAACAGCTCCACCAAATAGTGATTTTTCCCTCTAAACCTCACATGGTTTCATTTCAATAAATGTTCAAATGATCCAAGATTTCAGCAAAAATCAAAGATTAGAGAAAAAGTCCAAAAACTGAAAACAGATTTGTGTATCAGAACTTTGTTTTTTCTTCTTTCCTCTCCCATTAATCGTCTCACGACCCCTCAGATTTATCTGGTGACCCTTTGGAGGGGCCCGACCCCTAGGTTGGGAACCACCGGACTAAACTAGCTAACTGTATATAAAGTAGTTCAAACTAGCTCCACCTCCAGCAGCTACAACAGTAACATGCTGCTTACACACTGATGCTTCAGTATTAATAATCTAATGATGTCATATATAATAAAATATCAGTCAAAGGGACCAAACCACTACTTTTACTTTAATACTTTAACTACATTTTGCTGCCAATACTTATGTACTTTTACTTAAGTAGCATTTTTCATGCGGGACTTTTACTTGTAATGGAGTATTTTTACATTGCTGTATTGGTACTTTTACTTAAGTAAAGGATCAGCTTAAGTAAAGGATCAGAGTACTTCTTCCACCACTGGTTATATTTGACAGCTCAAAGTAGAGATAGACAGGACAGATTCGGAGAGAGAGAGAGAGGGGGGATGACATGCGAGAAAAGGTCCTGGGACAGATTCTAACCCAGGACATCACGTTTATATGGTACGCGCCTTAGACCATTAAGCCACCAGGAGGCCGTTTATGATATTATCTTATTCCTATCTGTATGATAATCGATGCAGCGGAGCGTTTAGGCAGAAGCATCGCATTCTTCTGGCCCGGGGGAAAAAGTGCCAATAATCCCTTTGCTCTTAATCGCTGTATTTAGCTGCGGTTCACCTGCTGCTAGCCTTATCACCAGAAACATCATCAGCCTC
The DNA here is from genome assembly GCF_046629955.1 of Centroberyx affinis. NCBI lineage: Eukaryota > Metazoa > Chordata > Actinopteri > Beryciformes > Berycidae > Centroberyx > Centroberyx affinis. The sequence goes on along the minus strand of NW_027284277.1, from coordinate 19,839 downwards.
TGGCCATGTCGTATAGAAGATAACGGCCTCATTACAGGGAGCAGAAAATGGTTCCTCCTTGCTTTAGTTTAGGTATACTTTTCCCACTGGCGCTTTGAAAGAGCCATAAAATCCCCCTTGACAATTTGGAATCAAGCCATAACGAGGCGAATTATCTCATTTACAATGACGGATTGTATTTTTATTGAATCTGAAATAGCGATTAGGTGAAAACAAGATAAATAAAAGCATCTTCATGACCGCAGTTTTCATGTTTATTGTGGGTAAAGACAGCAGCGGGTTAGCATGGTGTTGAGCACAGGAGGTGTACGGAGTGATGATGTCACTTTGTACCTGAGCTGACCCTTTCCCCTCTGACCTTTGACCTCTGTCTGCCTCCACAGTTCCCACCCAGGAAGACATGTCCAGTCTCACCCCAGACTCGTCTCCAGAGTGAGTGACACACCTCAGCTCCACCAGGCTGTGGACATGACCTTATTATTTAAATTCAATTACTCATTATTTAAGTAGATATTAGAGAAATGATTGCAGGATACTTTTCATGCTGCAACACATACTGTACAACAAAACTTTGCTTTTTGTCACTTCTGTTTCTGGCTTTTCATTAGGTGTGTTTTGGGGACAAGCAAATTCGTGTGGTTTGTTTATGGAAAAATATTTTGTATTTTATCATTTTCTTCATTTCATTTTGCCCAAATATAATACTTAAGAATGCTTATTGAAAACATAATCTTGATATTGTGCCTTAGGCCTACTCTAGCGAGCTAGCTAGCTAAGTGGCTACCGCTATTTAGATGTGATGGGATAGTTAGGCTAGCAAGCTAACATTACCTGTTTAACCTACCAGAGTAAAGTTAGCAGCTAATGTATTTTAGGCCACCTTCAGTAATGTGACACACCAGCAAAACCAACAAATCAGCATTTTAGTTGAATGTGATTGGTTCTCACACCACGACCGTTGTGCTCATATGGGTAACATGAAACTTTTTCAACTTTTATGAAGGCAAATAAGGGCCATGAATATTTGAATTTTAGCAGCCACTGAATAATTCATATTGAAAATTAATCACAGCTGAATTCATAACATTGAAATATTTTACTTTGAAAACCATGCATCTGAATTTATTGGTTCTGAATTCACCTCTTTGAACTTCAAATATTCCATTTCTTGATTTGCAATTTCAAAAGCTGAAATTGAAATATATTTGTGTCAATGTTCACAAATTCATAAAAAAAAAAAAAATTCAAGTTTCAGAATTTCAAAATAACATACATAAACTTTTCTCATCATGTGGCGGGCCTGGTTCGTGTTGCCGGCTATCCCATCATGCCATGCACACATGGTTATTCACTTCTCATAAACGGCAAAGTGAAATCTGATCTGGTTTGTAACTACTGGTAGACTGTTTATATTATCTAGACTACATGCACAGATAAAGTCTAATTCATAAGAGTGGCAGGACGTATGTATTTCACTCTGCTATTGCTTCTTCCTTCCTGATGGTCGGGTGAGTTTTAGGGAAGTGCTACCGTGATGATTTCAGAGATTTATTTGCAGCTTGCCTGACAGAAACACACAGCTGATCTCTTGTGTTGTGAGTCATGTGGTGCCAAATGAAATCATATCAAAATACCCGCTTGGTACGGCCCTCTTAAAGTAGACGAGTGCCGATTTTTTTTGTGTGCCATTTCTCCTCCAAGCAGGCTGCAGAATTCTAAGTCCCGCTGGACGGTAGCGTCTGTAGCGTTTTCAGACCACCTAAATACCACAAATAGCGGATAGATAACTATTAGGTCATCCATAAAACGTCTCAAAGTGAGTTTTCCTTGTGATAAAATACATTTTATTTGTCTAAATATTGTCAGATTTCTTATTATAACCCCTTTATTTCTGCTGCGGCGATTTCTTGCCACGTTTGCGGGAAAAAAGTCACGTAAACAGAGTCCAATTAGCATATTTATTTCTGAGTTATAAAATAAAAAGTTGGGTTTTTTTAGGAGTAAATGTGCAAATGAAACGATTCGACCGATTTATCTACTCTAACATCACCCATTTGTGTGTTTAATAGTATGTTAAAATGAGCTGAGACGTCAATTTTTGTTCCTCCCTGCAGACTGGCCAAGAAGTCGTGGTTCGGTAACTTCATCAACCTGGAGAAGGAGGAGCAGATCTTCATCGTGATCAGAGACAAGCCGCTCAGCTCCATAAAGGCAGACATCGTCCACGCCTTCCTCTCTGTGAGTCTCCATCCATCCATCCATCTGTCTGTCCGTCCTCCGCTCTCTACTCCTCTCTTGCATGTCTGCCACATTGTCGTCTCTCCGTCTCGGCTCTTTCTGTCTGTTTGCCCGCCTGTCTGTTCTCTCCTCTTTGATGGAAGGAATGAACAAAGAGAGTACAAACACTGGTCTCCAAACATGGGACATTTAGAGCTAGCAGGCCTAGAATCAGCTATGATGAATAGTTTGACCGTCAGTATATGTGTTCTATTACAGCAGTGAGAATATCTTTTCAGCTTCTTTCCATCTCCGTGACGGCCTCAGCCTTCAGTCGAGGTTAGGTTTCACATGTGTCATCAACCGGATGCATTTGCATTCTGTCTTGTACATTTGATTGGTGCAAACCGGGGCCGATCACTCAATCAGCTGGCTGTGATTGGTTCCTGTTGAGGAGGTGGAAGTAGGGTCACTGCGGGACGTCGGCTTCAGACTTTTCTCACATCTTTTTTACCATTGCTTTTAATTAGGTGGTGGTAAATTGGTTTACATGTATTTAGTGGTTGTTTTTTTTTTTCTGTATATTTAAATTTTATCCTTTGTTGTCCTTTTTACTATTGTTTTTATTGTTTTACTCTTTTTATTTCTTTGTTTTTATGCCTTTTTATTCTGTGAAGCACTTTGTAAACAGTCTTAAAAGGTGCTATACAAATAAAGTTATTATCATTATTATTATTATTATTATCCTCTGACTTCTCTCTCTGTGAGCTGATCAGACATCCAGGCTTACAGAGAAAGGGATCATAAACAGGATAAACAGGATGACAACTTTCTGAAAGTTACATTTAAAAGTTAATTTAAGACTTTCTAGAGCCAGTTCAAATACAGTTTAAGACAAATCCCCAAACAAGGCTGAAGAGTAAAAAAAGAAAAAAATCCATCTGTCAACCAGGGACATTTCTCACTACAAAAAAAAACTCAAGCCAAACTGAAACCAGATTGAAGACTCAGACTCAGCACCGGACCACACAGCGGTCAGTGGAGTGTTTCACTGTGTCTGTACATCCTGCAAGGCAAAGGCTCTCTGCTGATGCTCACAAACAGCCTTCGTCTTTGTCAAGTCGTCTTTGTTGCTGTTTTCTTCCTTAATTGGAAAGCCGAGTGAGCTGAGCGTGAGTTTGAAGGCCTGAGGGGGCGTCCTGAGCCGCAGTTCGAGGCCGGGTTTCGGTCCTGAGTCCGGACAGCAGAGAGTTGGGCTCACTGACAGGGTTGACGAGCCGGGCTGAAACCTGTTAGCCTCGTGCTCTCTAGTGTTCGAACAGTGCAGAAGAGTAAAGATCATCCTGAATGTCATTTTGATGATATATATATATATTTTTTTCAACTCCACTATAGATAAAAATGGCGATGACCTGCCAAGTGTGAAACTGTATTCAATTTTGGTAACACTTTACAATAAGGGTACACTAAGTGAAGGGTTAGTTAATGCTTAATAAGGGTTATTTAATGCTTAATAAGCTTAATTAACAGTTAATTAATGTGTAATTTACTAATGTGTTCATGTTAACTAAGGTATTAATTTATACATTATTTAATAGTTTATAAAGATGACTATTAAATAATGTATGAATTAATACCTTCGTTAACATGAACACCATTAGTAAATGATTACCAGACACATTAGTTAACTGTTAATTAATGGTTAGTTCATGCTTATTAAGCATGAACTAACCCTTAATTAATATACCCTTATTGTAAAGTGTTACCCGACATTTTCTGCGGCTGCTTATTCTGTGTTGTAATAATTTATGTGAAATGTATATGGTGTGAATAATTTTTCGTTACCTTTTCACGGTTGTCAAACAACAGCAGGATCATTAAAATGTTTTTTTTCTTGGAGTCTCAAAATGCGAACACGACTCCTCTCTTGAACGGGAGTTTGCTAGCTTGTTGGCGTTTTGAAACTAGATCATAGTGATCATGCAGTTGTTTGAGAGACGTGAAAAGGTTAAGGGTAATTAACACCATATACATTTCACGTAAATTATTAGAAAAAGCAATCATAGAAAATTTAGATTTATTGTTTTGCTCATAGAAATTGAATAGGGTTTTGAAACGCGGGCCATTTGAAACATCACAGCATTCTTATCTACATATCAGCACACGTGTGTGTCATGAAATGGCGTGTCACAAACATTTTACATCCCTTTACATCCCTGTCAGTGTGAGGTGTTGGACTGTGTGTGTTGTGATGGGTTTCTGCACAGTGTGTCATGTCAGGCAGAATGCTGTCACTTCACTTCTGTGTGTCACCGCTGACTCCTCCTCTCCTGTCTCCTCCTCTCCTGTCTCCTCCTCTCCTGTCTCCTCCTCTCCTGTCTCCTCTCCTGTCTCCTCCTCTCCTGTCTCCTCTCCTGTCTCCTTGTCTCCTGTCTCCTCATCTCCTGTCTCCTCTCTTGTCTCCTCCTCTCCTCTCTCCTCGTCTCCTGTCTCCCCATCTCCTGTCTCCTCTCCTGTCTCCTCCTCTCCTGTCTCCTCTCCTGTCTCCTTGTCTCCTGTCTCCTCATCTCCTGTCTCCTCTCTTGTCTCCTCCTCTCCTCTCTCCTCGTCTCCTGTCTCCCCATCTCCTGTCTCCTCTCCTGTCTCCTCCTCTCCTGTCTCCTCTCCTGTCTCCTCTCCTGCCTCCTCTCCTGTCTCCTCCTCTCCTGTCTCCTCTCCTGTCTCCTCTCTGTCTCCTCTCCTGCCTCCTCTCCTGTCTCCTCTCCTGTCTCCTCCTCTCCTGTCTTCTTGTCTCCTGTCTCCTCTCCTGTCTCCTCCTCTCCTGTCTCCTTGTATCCTGTCTCCTCTCCTGTCTCCTCTCCTGTCTCCTCTCCTGTCTCCTCTCCTGTCTCCTCCTCTCCTCTCTCCTCCTCTCCTGTCTCCTCTCCTGTCATCTGCTCCCATCTCTTTCTCTCATGTCCTGGGCAACCCCCCCCCGTCTCTCTCTCTCTCTCTCTATCTCTCTTTCTTCCTCTCTGTCATTCTCTCTCTCTCTCTCTCCCTCTTTCAATGATATATAAAATAGGTCAATCACACTGTATAGCTGTATGACTAAATTATGAATAAACGTCTTTTTTTAAATTCAAAATTCTCTCCCTCTCTCTCTCTCTCTCTCTCTCTCTCCCTCTCTCTCTCTCCCTCAGATCCCCAGTCTGAGCCACAGTGTGATCTCTCAGACCAGTTTCCGGGCGGAGTACAAGTCCACCGCCGGCCCCACGGTCTTCCAGAAGCCGGTGAAGTTCCAGGTGGACATCACCTACACCGAGAGCACCAGCGCCACCAAGGAGAACGGCATCTACTCTGTCACCTTCACCCTGCTGTCAGGTACACACACACACACACACACACACACACACACACACACACACGCACACACACACACACACACACACACACACACACACACACACACCATGCTGCCTGCAGGGGAGGGATGACAGGAGATGAGGAGACAGTAGAGGAGGAGACAGGAGATGAGGAGACAGGAGAGGAGACAGGAGAGGAGGAGAGAGGAGAGGAGGAGACAAGAGAGGAGACAGGAGAGGAGGAGACAAGAGAGGAGACAGGAGAGGAGGAGACAGGAGAGGAGACAGGAGAGGAGGAGAGAGGAGAGGAGGAGACAAGAGAGGAGACAGGAGATGAGGGGACAGGAGAGGAGACAGGAGAGGAGACAGGAGAGGAGACAGGAGATGAAGGGACAGGAGAGGAGAGAGGAGACAGGAGAGGAGACAGGAGAGGAGACAGGAGAGGAGGAGACAGGAGAGGAGACAGGAGATGGGGAGACAGGAGAGGAGACAGGAGAGGAGACAGGAGATGAGGGGACAGGAGAGGAGGAGACAGGAGAGGAGGAGAAAGGAGAGGAGACAGGAGATGGGGAGACAGGAGAGGAGACAGGAGAGGAGACAGGAGAGGAGACAGGAGATGGGGAGACAGGAGAGGAGACAGGAGATGAGGGGACAGGAGAGGAGACAGGAGAGGAGACACGAGATGAGGGGACAGGAGAGGAGACAGGAGATGGGGAGACAGGAGAGGAGACAGAGAGGAGACAGGAGAGGAGACAGAGAGGAAACAGGAGAGGAGGAGACAGGAGAGGAGACAGGAGAGGAGACAGAGAGGAGACAGGAGAGGAGACAGAGAGGAGACAGGAGAGGAGGAGACAGGAGATGAGCAGACAGGACAGGAGGAGACAGGAGAGGAGACAGGAGATGGAGAGACAGGAGACGAGGAGAGAGGAGAGGAGACAGGAGGGATGGAGGGATGGACACACTGACAGACGGAGGAGAAGCTTGTGGTTTGGGGAGAAAAAGACACAACAAAAGGAGAAGTCAGAAGAAAGACAAATAGCTGATAGTTTTGAAAGGTTTTCACAGTTTTCCAAAAAAATGAAATCATTCTCAAGGCTGCACAAGGACTTCAGAGTGCTGTTGTGCTTTTTGGGTTGTGTTGCTTCCTGGACATGATGTAACGGCAAAATCAGTGATTCTGTGATCTGTTGCTCCGGTAGAGGAGACTGGACAATAGTGTGTTTTTTGTTCTCTCTCCATTCACTGCCACTGCATGGAGGAACAGTCTGAAAATCACACTTCTAGCACATAAAGGAACGCCGACAAAGCAAATTCCTGACAAAAAAAAAAATAAAAAAATCTTTATGAGTCAGTGATCTCCTTTAAGTCCCTTCTTAAAACATACTTTTATCGGTTTGAATTTCCTTTGAAGTGTCTTTTATTTCCTTTAAAAACATGTTTTTCTTTTCCTATTCTTATCTTTTCATACACCGTATTGGTTTTTATACACCAAATTGTTTGTATCTGTTTTCTTTTAAAACCTGATGATTTTATGACTTTGTGAAGCACTTGGTAACGTGGATTTTGAAAAGTGCTCTATAAAGATTATTATTATTATATTATTATTATTTATGTTTATTAAGCCTTTTCAGTTTGAACAAGTGGAACAACTGAAATCCGGTCGGAGGACACTGATGCCGATGGATCGAAGAAATATATCTTTACCAATAATTGTGAATAGATGAAAAAAAGCAAGAGACAGACAAATTTTCAATACTGACTGCTTTTTTTATCTGGTGGAAATTTTAGTCAGATGTCTGGTCCGGTGCAGAATCCCTGGGCTACAATTTGCATTCTGGAAAATCTTAATATTGTATGTGAACCAAGCATATCCTAAGCACCTAGACTCTCATATTTGACCCCAGGTTGTATTTGTCAAGTGCTGCAAAACAAAATTATGCAGAAAAAGCTGTTTCCACATGCGCCGCGCCTCATTTTGCAATATCCAGATCCAGATTGTGAATAATATTTATTCTGTTTTGTCTACTTTTTTATGATTTATTTAAGGGTTTTCCTGTATAATACAGACATATAAACACACATCTCAAACAAACATATCAAGTATACACCGCATGGAGTATAATAGCGAAATCCCCAATTCCACAAATCCAACACACACAAAACTCAGAGGCACAAGCACGAAGACAAAACAGAATAATAAAAGAATGAATGAATATATGAATGAATGAATGTTTTTTTTTTTTTGGACAATTATTTATTCGTCAAATAACAATGTACCAACATCCGTTAGGGCTGACATTTGGGGGAGAAAAAAAAAAAAACATTCGGGAGGCAAAAAAAAAGTAAATAATAAATAATGCATAAACCATAAATGAATAAAAGAATGAGCGCGTGAATGAATGAATGTTCTATCGTATTCTGTACAGATCATCAAAGAGAAGCAGCGGTGAGATTTATGTCGGGGCAGATCCTTCCACACTCACAGTCTTTTCTGAATGCTTACACACTAACAGTGATTCTTGAAGCACTATCTCTGAAACCATTAACACTTTAACTCACTGCTTTACACTCAGTTTGCAATTTACACACTTCTAGCAACACTGTAAACTTATGGCCAGATAGCCTATTTTTTTCTGTTCTGTTCTGTTTCTAGCACAAATGTTTTTGTTTTCTTCTACTGCGCTTTTGTTGCTTGAGGAGTGTTACTGTAGAACATTTTGAGAAAAAAAAAAAAAAACCTTTTCCCCTTATTTGTATTGATAGTGTGTTACCGTATTTCCTCTAATATTGGCCCGGGCCTTTATTTACCTCAGCTGCAGAGGCTACCAGGCCTTTATTGGAAGCAGGCTTATATTAGAAACAGGCCTTTATTTCTAATTCCCTAAGTATATTTGCTCATATTTTAGTACAAAGCCTCCTTGTTTTCTGATCTGCTTCTGTTTGGGTTCGTTAGGTAGCCGTTTTTTTGTTACTGCGATGCATTATGATAATTACGGTAATCGACGGCGGCACGCTCCAGAGACTTCCGCCAGGAGTTTACCGGTCTCCACCGTTGTTTTTAGCTGCGACCAACAGCTCTATAGCTCGCTCTGTCGGTCGGTCGGTTGGTTGGTCGGTCCACAAAAATTTCCCCGCACAGTACGTGGTCGCAGCTATGGCGAATTCACGCTTGTTTCCTTTGTTTTTTTCCCCGGCCTGTATTTTGGGCCGGCCTTTATTTGTCCTTGTCGACCACGGCCCCGGCCATTATCTGAGACCCGACTTTTAATTGACTACCGGCCACTATTAGAGGAAATACGGTATGTTCGGAATACACATCCATACTTTACACATTTGGATACCTGTGTGTATGTGTGTTTACTACATGTAGGACAAAACTTTATTGCAAACTGCTCTGCCCTGCACACAGAAAAAGCAAAAGCCACAAGTGTTTTTCATTTATACTATCAGTGTGTAGTTGGTGCTTCGTGTGTTTATTCAAATGATGGTTTGTGTGAACTGTATTGACGCAAAAACACAATTTTTTAAAAGAGTTTGAAGAGTTTTGCAAGAATTGTTTGCTTTTTGCAAGAGATGTATAATGTGTTGCTGGTTTGGTGTGAGGTTTTGTGGTTAGTGTGTAGAGTTTTGCAAAAAATAGCCTATAGATTCAAAGATAGTGCCTAAGCAATCAGAAAAAAACTGTAAATGTGGCTCTGTCCTGGGTGTGTTGCAGCCTCCTGATTGTGTTTACATGGCCTGAAGGTTAAGTGGCTAAATATGTTGCAATATTTGGGGGATTTGCCTATTCAGTGTAAACAGACAATGGATATTAACATACCAAATCAGAATCAGAATCAGAATCAGAAATACTTTATTGATCCCCGAGGGGAAATTGGGTTACATTGCAGCTGCTCACATTGTAGAAGTGAATATATACAAGCGTAGAGAAATTATAAGAAATTATAAGAAAAATGGAAATACGAAAGTAAGAAATATGTCAAATATGTGCATTATACTACAATATATAAAGAACAAGATAGAACGAGATAATTAGGAAAAAGTGTGAAAAAGAGCGAGAGCTTACTAGGCCTATCTGCAATACCTAAAAGGTTCCTTTTAAGTTGCATTTTTTCCTAAAATACACAGTTTAACGAAATCGAGGGAACGAATTGTATCTAATAATTACATAAACACAGTAAATCATGGACTCGATATAACTTTTTTTTCTCTCTCCCAATCTGCTTTCTACGTGTCTCTCCTCAGGTCCCAGCCGGCGTTTTAAGCGCGTGGTCGAGACCATCCAGGCCCAGCTGCTCAGCTCCAACGACCAGCCGGGCGTCCAGCCGCAGATATCCGGTAAGTGGAGTTCCCTCGCCACCCCCCCCCCCTTCTCCCCCCCCCCCTCCCCCACAGCCCCCCCCGTCCCGCCCTGCCCTCCCCCCGGCATCCTGGCACTCCTCACAGCACAGCCACGGTCACGGAGCCGCTCGGACCCCGCTCCGCTCCGCTCAGCTCAGCTCGGCAAACACGCTTTTAGCAACACGGCATCTCCCACATGCATGTCCTGCCACAAATGCACACCATGGCGCGCACACACACTCACACATGCACACACACACAGTAATCCACTACAGTGTTTTCTAGATATGTGATTTATCCTACACAAACAGGAGATTGACTCAGCAGGAACACACACAGGCAGGCAAATGGATTTTTTTTTATGATACTGTCCGTGTGTGGATTAGCTGTTCAAGGAGATTTGTCTCATTATGTGCATGCAGTTCTGTGTCTGTTGCAAGAGGGAGAAAAGTATCAAGGTTTCATAACATGTCCACTGTATTTAGGGCAAAATAGCAACTGTGTAAAGCTGGAGACAGTTTTGAACCCGTGTCCCGTGCCTTCAGTAGGCTGAACAGGACAGAAAACAATCCCTCATCTTTTTTTTTGGAAATCGTGTTTCACATAATCGGATATTTTGGGCTGCCTATGGATAGATGGATGGATAAGAAAAATATGGAAGAAAAGAAAAGAGCGCCTCTCGTGTTCTTCTTGTCCTCGTTAGTCCCGTTTGTTAGTGTGCACACTGGTGCTCCCCCCGTTTCTTGTCTCTGTGGTTATTTCCTTGATAATGGTCCCCTCTGGTGGTGAAGCAGAGAACTGCACCCTGCCCCCCCCACACACAGTGCCATCACACTCCCCCCAAAAGCCCTGCGACACCTTATCCCACAGGATGACCCATACTGTACACACACACACACACACACACACACACACACACTGCTGCCTCCAGGATACACACACACACACAGGTGTTACTGGGAGAGAGCCATTCACCTGCTCCCATTATACCACACACCATCTATAGCCTGCAGTCCTCCACACCAGTAGCACCAGTCTGACCAGTCACTGCCACAGATGGGAACTGTTATCAGGCACTGTATTGCACAACCTCAGTCACCCCCACCATGTAGATGTGCCAATAACCCACATCTCTTATCATGCTCTCATCTATCTATCTATCAATCTATCTATCTATCTATCTATCTATCTAGCCTTGCCAGTCCATGCCACCCTGCTTCTTGTCATCCACAGCTTACTCTTAACGCCACTTGGATGGACTGAATGACCCTATAGCATGCTGAATGGAATGCCCGCCCAGAGCCGTGCATGGCAGACATACTGTTTGGCAGATAGTGTGTGTGTGTGTGTGTGTGTCCCCCACCCACCCCCCACCCCCCACCCCACCCCACCCACTCGGATTAGCCAGTGAATTGAACAAAACAACAGGAGTTTCGATTTGGTGCCAAACTCTATGTCTGTGTCCATGGCTCTGGGTTTAAAAAAAAACAAAAAAAAAAAACTCCCTGAGATTCACACACACACACACGCGACGCCACTGTGTGTGTGTGTGCGTGTGTGTGTGCGTGTGTGTGTGCTTGCCCACGTCTGAGACTAACACCCTGAAACGAAAAGCATGTTCTGTATGGCAGTGACAAACTGACGACGATTGAAGAGAAAGTGCATGTGTGACCGAAAACACTCACTAAAACACTCACTAAACAAGCTGAACCTGATGACCACCTGTGTGTGTGTGTGTGTGTGTGTGTGTGTGAGAGTGTGCATACAAGTGTGTACAAGTTTGTGAATATGTGGATGCAGTGGTAGATGGGTTTTAAAGGATGATTCCGGGTCCACAGTGGATGTTCAGTCCATTTCCCAGCATGACCCTCTCTAAACTAAAAAAAAAAAAAGCTGTTATCAGAGAAACAGTTGTCACGTGATTTATTTCTCTTCCTCTAGACGCCACTCGCTTTCATTCAACTGTTCAAACCAAATTTGTGAGATTGCAAAATAAGTGTAGTAACATAATCCATGATGGAGGAGATGTGTGCGTCTACAAAATCTTATTATTAAAGATTTTTTTTATTTTTTTTTATTTAAGTATTAAAAACTCATTGTTTTGTTATGGAAGAGGATTAGGGCCACATGTGAAAAATGTATTTGAGTTGTGAGAATAAAGTCAGAATTCTGAAATTAAAGTTAGAAAAGTCAGAATTCTGAGAAAAAAATGAAAACATTGGTGGAACATGGAAGTAGGTTAAACGTGTCATCAGAACAATGTCGGCTTCTGAAAAAAAAAATAAAAAATTAAAATACCTCTCCGAATGCTGACATGACTCGCTCAGCCAGTTTCACCCAGCTCAGTATCTTTGCTTACACTTTTTTTTTTGTTCCTATGGGAAGTCCCGCCTTAGACAGCCCTTCCCACCAATCACCATCCTCCTCTGTGTGTGTTACACCCCCGCCTCATTTCAAGCCTCTCAGCCGAGGAAGGAAGTTTTTTCCTATGAGGCGGATTAGCACAGGATGGAGCAGCTGTGGGCCATGGAGGGTCGAAAGTCTGCAGGTTTTCACTCCATCTAAATCTAAATCTTTGGTCGGAGTGAAAGCTTGCAGACTCTCGGCCCTCTGTGGCACATGACTGTCCCATCCCTGGATTACAATAAAGTGCTGAGTAAGCAAGTTATGTTCTTTGTCGTGTAGACGTACAAATCAGCCAGACCCAATGATAATAATAAGCTTGTTTCTTATTCGCTATGAGATCCGTTTAAAAATTCCGAAAATATACAGGGTTCCTACACATTTTCAATTAAAAAAATGCCATACTTTTTCCAGACCTTGATTTGTTTTTGCAGATTTTGTCTGGTGTTCAATATGATTTACGCAGATAGACATCTTGCCCCTGCTAACTAGGTCACATCACTGTATAGATGAAGATTGTTCTTCACAGCGACAAATATCAGAATATGTGAGATGATTGGCAGGGTTCCTACACGGTTTCCATTTTAAAATTCCATATTTTTCCCAGACCCTATGTTCTTGACCGGATTTGATTTTGGTGGGTATTTGATATAATGCATTCTGACAGCAGCTGGGTAATAAGAGCGTCCCTCTATCTGAACATTATTCTTCACATCAACAAAAACTGTGGACTCAAAGTGGCTCTACAACAACACAAAAGCTAGAATTATGTGTGTATCGGACCTGAACCCGCAACATTTTCCAGACTTTTCCAGACATTTTTTTTTCAAAATTCCCAAACTATTCAAGACCTGGAAATGATCAATTTTATTTTGAATACTTTTTCCAGACTTTCCAGACCAGGGTAGGAACCCTGAATATAGATCAAATGGAGGACAACTTCAAGTTCAAGATCGTTTGTAGAAAGTTTGTACAGAAATTGGTTCTAAAAGACAAGAAAAAAAAATGCAAGGAATGAAACGACAAGAATAAAAATGCAAGAAGAATAAAAAAACACGTAAGAGCAGAAAAATTAAGTAAGCAGACATACATACATCGATGAATGAAATCCCTCTAGCTACAGGTTACCACAAAAAAAAAAACCCACAGGAATCTCATCAGAGATAAAGGACCTTCTGGAAAATGGGCTTAACATTCACAGTAGGTTCGGAAACGATCCTTTTAAAAAACTGATTCCGAGTCGGGAGTGTGAGCCTGAGACAGGCAGGTGGACGCTGATGATGTGTAGTGTGGGCGGGGCTTGGGTGTGTCTGACACCTGTCCTCTCCCCCAGACGGCTCGCAGCGCTCAGCCACTTTGCCCAGTAAACCCTCCAAGCGCGGTAAGACCCAGAGAGACTGGGATCAGCCGGCAAAACGCACTCACCTCTGTGGCTTTTAACACACACACACACACACACACCTCCCACAGGCCTCTGCCTCCCACACACCCTGACACTTAACACGTCTGAGTGTGCGTGCCTGTGTGTGTGTGTGTGTGAGAGAGAGAGAGAGAGAGAGAGAGAGAGAGAAGGGGTGTGTGATATGTCCATGATCTTCAAATTTTATGTTTCTTAAAATATGAGGTGAGATAGTTCCACTTGTTTCCAATGCAAAATCAGCATTAAAAGAATGCAATTTCTTGTCTTATTTTGCCTTGTTTCAGGGTTTCGACACTTTGTTCCTAGAAACTGTATGTTGGAAATAATGAAATTGTCTCACCCCACTGGTAGAATTTAAGATTTTTTAAAGGAAAAATCCACCTTCAGATCCTCTTCCACTGTCATTTAGCATCAGTCTGTGATGTTCGGTGCATTCCGGGAGTTCTTTTTGTGATGAAGTGTTGTACTTTTTTTGGTGTGCCCACAACCCGCCTCAACCTGCCTACCCAGAATGCCTTTCTACAACCCCCCCCCCCCCCCGAGACGGTGTGACGTTGCATTCAGCTGTGGGGTTTTTTACGTGTTGCTGGAGGAGGTAGCGATAGTGATAGCAAAGCGAGAGGGTTTTTTTTTTTTGAGAGAGAGAGAGAGAGAGAGAGAGAGTCACACCCCTTACTCAAAAAAAGACAACATGTAGCTGCATTGCATTCTGGTCTCTCTCCTGCTCCTGTGGGTGGAGAAACTGGTCTCTCTCCTCTTCTCCGATGGATCTCTCCCCTGTATGACTGTTGAACGTCTCTCGGTGCAAAACGGCCGCTCTAGAAAGAAGCCCTCGCTCTTTGATATCAGAAAATGAACGAGAGGTTTTGGTGTCAGTCCCTCAGAATCAAACTCTACCTGCTGGAAATATCTGGAGGTGATCCACGAAGAAGAAAAACTACACCAAACTACTAAATGGAGCCAGGAGTGCAAAGTACATCACAAATTGCAGTGTTTTTTTTTTAACAGTGTTAAAGTGTTTTAGGGTGAATTTTTCCTTTAAGGCTCAATATGAGACCAAATGACTTTAGATGGACATTTTTCACTGTGTGTGTGTGTGTGTGTGTGTGTGTGTGTGTGTGTGTGTAGCTCTTAAATGACCACAGTAACCCTTTGCATGGTGATGCTTGAGGTTTTTTTTAACCGCTCCTCACAACCCTTCCATATTTGAAATCACTGGAACAAAATATCAGACACCAGAAATGCACATTTCACTTTTTGTTGCTGGAGAAGAAGAATAATGAATGGTAAGTTATCACACAAGTGTAACACACCAAGGCCTGCCTCTGAAGTGCAGACATGATATTATTACAATTTATGAGCATAACAAAAGGCATCAGATGTTTTATCAATGAAGGGAAACATTTGTGAACGCTCTAACCCCTGGGATGATAAGTCATTGTGTATTAATGTGTGTACTGTGCTGTATGGTTGCATGTTTTTTTAATTCACTCATGGTTGTTTTTGAAGCACTGACCAAAGAACCCTAGTGTTAATGGATGGACTCTGTTGTGTGCTGATAACATGGAGAGTCAACTGGAGCTTTGGAAGGCATTTTATATAGGAACTATAGGCAACACAGTGTCAGAAGATTTTGTGAAATGAGCATGAACTCTGAAACGCAGATCATATGTTGTGGAGACGAATAAGACAAAAAAAAAAATATGTTCCTCCACCATGAAAGGATTATGTGACAGCAGCAGGAATTGAGCATGAAAAAGGTTAGCTAACAGTTATGTTTAGGCAGGTAAAACATCTTTGATTAAGGTTTTGATTATGGTTGAATAAAAACTTTAGCTAAAAATACAAACTTCCCTCCCAGTAGAAAACTTAGAAATAATGTGTGATGATAAAGGATGGTCTATCTAAACATGGTGAAAGTATCAAAACTAAATCCCCACAATCCATATTAGAAAAGCGAGCCTCTAAACGAGCCGTTTGGACTTCTGTAACTTTGTGATGTCACAAAGGTTCGCTCATTATCATTTTTGTAAGAAATAATAGACTAACAAAGTGTTTTTTTCAAAGCGGTTGAGCGGTTGTCGTTGTTTATTACCGGAGAGTTTTCCCTACCTGTAGCTGCCCGGGCCGCGGAGTCTCACGTTTCACTCTCGAAACGGTTAGCCAATCGGGAACAGAGGGGTCGTTAATATTAATGAGCCTTAAAGACACGGCGACAGAAACGGCCTGTTCTCGGTAAGGCTCAGAGAGATGCTGGAAAATGAACGTGGGAGAAATGGATTGAGAGTGTTTTTGGTGCATGACACCACACACACAGCTTTGAATGGACCTCAAGACAGAAAATAAAACTCTGGGAAGTGGAGAGTATGGGACCTTTAAACCTTCGCTTACAGTAGAAAACGTGTTGTTGTGAGTTGGGAAGTGAACCCGGGTTGTCAGAGTTGAAGGTAAATGTCTCCGCCAATCCGCCCCCCCGACCTCCACACCCTGACTTTCCACTAAACTACTCCGTTTCTACTCGTGTCTCCTCCACCTGGTCCTTTCCTGGTAGAGAAACAGATTTCTCTCACTTTTCACATCCAGAACTCCTTATTTGCCTTTTAAGACATCGTGCTCATTTCACGAAATTTCAGGAGAGCAGGCTCGACTATGATTTACTGTCTCGACTACAGTATGACAACACTGCTGCCTCCTCCTCTCCTCTTTCTTCTGACTCTCTGATACTGAAGGACATGTGACCTGTCTTCCAGCGCTCCCATTGGCTCTCCAACCCAAGCCAGGTGAAAGCGAGACTCTAAAGCCAAACACTGATCACATGTTAATGCTGATATCTTAAACTGCTGAGGTATCCGTGCTGTTACAGCCCATCGCCCCCTACTGACCCATCTCAATACATCTGAATATATTGGCTCACTTCAGTGCTGCCCCTCCCCCCTCCGGCCTTAAAGTGATGCTGAACTTTAGTGGTGTCTTGGGTTGTGTATCTTCCTCTGTGATAAAACACCAAAATCAGTGATTCTGTGATCTGTTGCTCTGGTAGACGGGAGAATTGTTTTTTTTTCTCTCTCCATTCACTGCCATTGTATGGAGGAACAGTCTGAAAATCACACTTCTAGCACATAAACAAATGTACAGAAGCGTAATGCATTCACTTGAGAAAAAAACATTTGCCCTGTTTTGCTGAATTAACGAGATAATTATCTCAGAATTCTGAGAAAAGTTTTCATGGAAAAAAATAATTCTGTTCTGTTTTTCTGAGATAATTATCTCGTTAATTCAGAAAAACAGAGCAGAATTTTTTATTTTTTTTTTTAAATGCTGTTTTTCTGAATTAACAAGAAAATGATCTCAGTAAAACAGAGCAGAATTGTTGTTTTCCATTAAAACTTTTCTCAGAATTCTGAGATAATATCTCGTTAATTCGGAAAAACAGGGCAATTTTTTTTTTCTCAAGTGAATGCATTACGCTTCTGTGCAAATGTGAATAAATATAAATATAAATATAATTAAATATTAAAAAAACTAGTCATGCTGCTGAATTTTTTTTACGTGAATCGCTTTCTTTCGACCGGATTTCTGTGTTACACTTGTTGGTTTAACAACATAAAGAAAGCGATTTCACAAGAAATTCTGCAGAATGACTATTTTTCTATATAGGCTATTGTCAGAATTTGCTTTGTTCGTTTATGTGCTAGAAGTGTGATTTTCAGACTGTTCCTCCAGACAATGGCAGTGAATGGAGAGAGAAAAAAACACAATTCTCCAATCTCCTCTACCAGAGCAACAGATCACAGAATCACTGATTTGGGGGTTTTATCATGGAGGAAGAGACACAACCCAAGACTCTACCAGAGCTACACATCACTAACAGTCCTACACTAACAACCTGCAGTCCAGTCGTCCCTCTGCCCCTTCCCCGGCTTAAGAGTCTCCTTTTCTCCGGCTCCAGTCCTCTTCTCATCCCCTCCATCACCTCCTCCTCTCCTCACGTTAACCCCATTGCTCATTTGTTGTTTTTGTCTCTCTCTCTTTTTTTTTTCCCCCCTCCTTTTCTTCCCCGTCTGTGTAGGCAGCCCGTTGAGTAACTTCTTTGACGTAATTAAACAGCTTTTTTCAGACGAGAAGAACGTCCAAGCGTCCCACCCCCCCGGCGCCCCCGCCACGCCTAGCCCCCCCGCCAAGCATGCCCCCGGCAGCAAGCCCAGCCAGCCCCCCCCGCCCAATGACTCTAAATGCCCCCCGGGCAAAGACAAAACAAAGATGGCCGCCAGCAACAGGACACAGGAACAACCTTAAGGAGTGGTAGCCGTGCATGACTAGATGATAAGCAGTTATCAGGTCATTAGAAACCCAGAGAAGAGAATGAACAAAGGAGAGCTGCTAACTTTGCCCTTTAGTTAGGAGTGTTGCTCTACAAAAAAAAAAAAAAAAAAGAAAAATCTACTTTTTTGCCTATAAACTTTTGTACTGTATAATGGGAATGGCTATTTCAGTTTAAAAGTTGATCAGGTATTTTACAATAAGTAGCAAATGTAGCTTTGTCGGCCCCCCCGCCCCTCCCCCCGCCCCGTGTCCCTCTCTGTGTCGGGGGGGAGGGGGGGGGAGGGGGGGGGGGGTCTGTCCGTGGGTGTGTGTGCGCTCGTCACAGTGTGTGACGGCTTGTGACTTGTCTCTGCCACCAGGGATCATCCATAAAAACTATTAACGCGGGGGGCCACCCCGCGCTCCTGCAAGACCGGCCCGCCAGCGCCAGAGAGCCCCCCCCAAACAGAAGAAAAGAGAGAGACCCCCCCCCCCCCCACTCCTCCTCCACCTCCTCCTCCTACACCCCCCCCACCCCCACCCCCCTCTCTTCTCCAACCCCCCCCCACAGTACAGTAGAGTTCACCTCGCCCCCCCCTCCTCCCTCACTCGCTCCACCGGGGGCCCCCCCCAAAAAAAAAAAAAAAACACACAAGAGAGACATCGCCGAAGAGTTGGAACAAAAAAAAAAAAAAAAAAAAACACGAAAAAAAGCCTTAAGACAATGATGTTTGTCAAACTTCTACACACACACACACACATCCCCCTCTCCTCTTTTCTCTCCTTCTCTTTCTCCCACATGTACATAAAACACACACACACACACGAACATGACTTCTTCGCGGGATGTAATGACTTGCACACACTGACAAAACAGAAGCAGGACTCTGAGCTCCTGTCCAGACGGACGCTGGCTGGATTGTAATTCTTCTTTTTAATGTTAAGTCTTTTCTTTGTTGAGCGGCAGGACTGTGGCATTTTTTTTTTTTTTTTTCTGTACATGAAATTCGGGTTCTGCGATCGAAAGGTCGCATCGGGGGGGGTGGGGTGGGGGTGGGGTGGGGGGGGAGGTGATATTACATAAATGAATGATCTATTCTGTTGTACAGACTAAATAATGTTCCGTATGTACAAAAGTGTAGTCGTGACATTATGTTTAGCGGAGTTTGTTATTGCCACATTTTTTTTTTTTTTTTTTTTTGTTTCTATTCCTGGACAAGTCTTTGTCTTGTATCGAAATGTCTCATGTTCCTTTGCACTTTTGACGAGTGAATCACATTTGGGTTCAGTTCTAACCATTTTTTTTTTTTTTTTTTTTTTTTTTTAATTGTTTTGTTCACGTTCCTTTCGAAGTATCTGCAGGATTCAGACGATAATTGAACTGCTGTGTATATTTTTGTACTTTATTGTATTTTTGGTCATTTTGTTATTAATTTATTCTCAGTTATTTATATGAAAGATGTAGAGAATGTTTCTTAAGTCAAATTATTTAAGGATATTTTTGTCATGTTTTAAGTTATTGATCATTCCCGAAATCTTGAAATGTTTTGTGAGCGTTTCACTCCTTTCCCGGCTTTTCGGCGAGAGAGCTTGTAATATACGTTTGGAAAAATGATTTACCGTAATTTAAGAATGTAGACTAGCCTCTTTGAGAGGAACAAACCCTTTGTTGATAACTGTCGGTTCCTTCTCCCCCGTGTGTATGATGACTCAAAACTCACCAACCGCTCATTCTGTAAATAAGCCAAGTTTACTGACAAGCTTATTTAAAAAAACCAAGGGGATTCCTACTCTTAGCTTTGACCTTGTATG
>NW_027284276.1:47500-55043 GCF_046629955.1 Centroberyx affinis | reverse complement strand
TACTGTACTGTGCTGTGCTGGTCTGTGCTGTACTGTGCTGGACCAGGGAGTGCAGTGTGTGCATTATTAACAGACATAAATCTGCTCACACACACACACACACTCTCTCTCTCTCTCTCTCTCTCTCTCTCTCTCTCCCTCTCTCTCTCACACACATTCTCTCACTCGCCGTGTTTTGACTTAATTACCTGCGCCCTCCCTCGACGGCTAATGTACACAAACACCGACTTAACTGGCCGACACACACACACACACACACACTTCCACACACACACACACACACACACACACACGTAGTATCAGTCATGGGGCGAGCCAGCTGGCAGCCGGGGCAGCCCCACATCACCATTACCATAGGAATCCTCAATCACGGGGAGGGCTGCTCTGGTAATGGAACAGTACGAGTGTGTGTGTGTGTGTGTGTGTGTGTGTGAGAGAGAGAGAGAGAGAGAGAGAGAGAGAATATGAGAATAGCACCCCCCCACCCCCCCCCCCACCCCCCGAAAAAGAAGAAGCAATCTGTGTTCATTTGCTGCAGTGACTGCTGTTTTTTTTTAAAGCCAGAATTACAGCGCGTGTTCCTCCTCCTTTCCCCCCCCCACCCCCCCACCCCCCGACTCTAAAATTAAGCTCATTCATAATAGATGGCTCTACTCCTCCATCCCTCCATCCCTCCATCCCCCCCCCCCCCTCCCCAGATTTTTTTTTTCTCCTTGCCTTTAAGAGCGACGAGAGGATGAGCGTTTCATGCATAAAAAAAAAAAAAAAAAAAAGTCCGGGTCCCGCCGGTCCTCTCTCTCTCTCTCTCTCTCTCTCTCTCTCTCTCTCTCTCTCTCTCTCTCTCTCTCACAGAATACAGTGATGCACATACATCCTGGTGTTATGGATTTTAATGATTTCCCCGGAGCGAGCGTTAGACGGAGTACATGTATGTATCGGCTATGGCTCCCTTGACCTTGCAGATTATTGCTCTCTGTGTGTGTGTGTGTGTGTGTGTGTGTGTGTGTGTGTGTGTGTGTGTTTTCTTTTAAGTGTGTGTGTGTGTATATACGGTATCTGCCATTAGGGCGGATGTGTTCGCTATTGATCCGCTTCATAGTCGGACACACCCGGGGGTCTCTGATGGATGCTCGTTCTCCACTTTGGAAAAAAAAAAAAAAAAAAAAAAAGAAACAAGTTTGACAAGAGAGAAAGGCGTCCATTTTGGATCTATAGCAAACTTTTTTTTTTCCCCATCTCCCTTAATACAGTTGTACATTTTTTTCCCAGCATCCTTTGCGGCACTAAACCGATGTTTAACCGGTGTGGACACGGAGGCATATGGCGCTCTCCCGGGCCACCGTAGATTAATGAAGTCGTGTTTTTGCTTCCTGTTGTTTTTTGTTTTTTTTCGATTCCGATTTAACCAATATTTGTACGCCCTTGAATAATTCATACGGATTTTCACCACCAAAACCAACCCCCCCCCCCCTTCCTGTTGCAAAGCGCCGGGGCCTTAAATCTGCATGTATAATTGAACATATTTATGCTAATCTAATTGTTTTACAGTGAGCCCTGGCTTTGTAGCGCTTAGTCTCCGGGAATAAAACAGGCCGACGCCGACCCAACCCCACCCGCCCCCCCACCCACCCCCACCCCACCCTACACACACACACACACACACACCCCAAGCCCGCCTTAACGCTCCCGGGGGGGGGGGGGAAATCCTCTCAAAGCAAGCTGTTGACAGAGGCGGAGAGGCGAGGAGAGTGGCACATTTCCAATCTCACGTGAGGGAAAAAAAAAAAAAAAAAAAAAAGGGGGGGGCTTTTTGAAGCGTGCCGCGTCGCGCAAGGCACTAGACTCCCCGGAATCGTGAAACGATTTTTGCTGGGAAAAAGAGAGAGAGAGAGAGAGAGAGAGAGAGAGAGAGAGAGAGAGGGGGCTTTTCAGTAGGATCCGCCGCATATCCGAGGATTCTTAGGAGTGTGTGTGCATGTGGGGCGGGGGGGGGGGGCGGAAGGGAAACTGAAAATGAAGTAAGTGTCTGTCTGTCTGTCAGTGAGCTTCTGTCAGTGAGAGGGAAGGATGGAGGGAGGAAAGGAGGAGAGAAGAAGAAGAGATTGGCTGCAGTACCAACTTTCTGCCTCAAAGTTTTGGTGGAGGGAAGGAGGAAGGAAAGAAAAGGGAGTCGGGGAAGGAGGAACAGAGCGATGGAAGGAAAGTATAGTGGGAGAGGGAAGGAGGGATGGAGGGAAGTGGAAAATAAGAGCGACGGAAGGAAGAAACTGAACCTCGCTCTACTCCTTTCCCCGACTCCTTTCGCTCGCTTTTCTTTCCTCCTTTCCTCCTTCCTTCACCCCTTTCCTCTACCCTCTCCTGCCATTATTCCTCCCTTTGGTGGAAGAGAGAAGGAGGGATGGATCGGAGAGAAAGGGAGGAATGATGGCAGGAGAGGAGTAGAGAAAGGGGGTAAAGGAAGGGAGAGGGAGGAGGAAAGGAGGAAAGAAAAGGGAGCGAATGGAGTCGAGGAAGGAGGGAGAGAGCGATGGAAGGAAAGTATAGCGGGAGAGGGAAGGAGGGATGGAGGGAAGAAACTAAACTTCGCTCTCGTCCTTTCCCCGACTCCTTTCGCTTGCTTTTCTTTCCTCCTCTCCTCCTTCCTTTACCCCTTTTCTCTCCTCTCCTGCCGTTGTTCCTCCCTTTCATCACTCCTTCTTTCTTCCTCTCCTCCCATCGCTCATCCATCCTTCCCGCTTTCCCTGCAAAAAGGTTTCCTGTTTGCTAATTTGCCAGATCGTCAGCGCGCACACACACACACACACACACACACACGCACACGCACACACACACACACACACACACACACACACACACACACACACCTCTCTCTGGCTCTTCCCTCCCATTTTTATGTCCGGTCCATCAGGGTCGCGCCTCCCCTCTTTTACCTCTGCCTAGTCGGGCCTTTGGCTTCCAGGGCGGGGGTGGGGGGGTGGAGGGGGGCGGGCTGCCACACGCCGCCCACTGTCGGGGGGCACCGGGGCGGGGGGGGGAGGTTGAGTGCCCCGGGGGCCCCTGGACCCGGGCACGGCCCTGGCTCCCTGGCTGGGACGGGGGGCTGTTGGTAGTGGATCAAAGCCCCGCTGGCCGCCCAGCCAAGCCGGCTAAACTGACAGGAACAGCCAGACCCACCTAACCAGCTGGCCCTGGTGGAGAGCCAAGAGAGAGAGGGAGAGAGAGAGGGAGGGAGGGGGAGGGAGGGAGGAGGAGAGGAAGGATGGAGGGAGAGAGAGAGATCAGGGGGAGGAAGAAGGAAAGCAGGAGAGAAACAGGGGTGAGAAGGAAGGGGAGCGATGGGAGGAGAGCAGTGGGAGGGGAACGATGGGAGAGAAAAGAAAAGGAAGAGAAAGAAGGAAGAGAAAAGAAGGAAGAGAAAAGAAAGAAGAGAAAAGCAGGAGAGGAAGGGGTAGAGTGGCGGGATAGGAAGGTTGAGAGAGGAAGAAAGAAGGAGTGATGGAAGGAGAGTGGCGGGAGAGGAAGGATGGAGGGAGGAAAGGAGGAGAGAAGAGGGGAAGAAAGAAGGAAAGGAGGAGAGGAAAAGGGGAGGAAGGAAGGGGAGCAATGGGAGGAGAGTGGCGGGAGAGGAGGGACGGAGGGAGGAAAGGAGGAGAGAAGAGGGGAAGAAAGAAGGAAATGAGGGGAGGAAGGAAGGGGAGTGATGGGAGGAGAGTGGCAGGAGGGGAAGGATGGAGGGAAGAAAGGAGGAGGGGATGGAGGGAGGAAAGGAGGAGAGAAGAGGGGAAGAAAGAAGGAAATGAGGAGAGGAAATGGGGAGGAAGGAAGGGTAGTGATGGGAGGAGAGTGGCGGGAGAGGAAGGATGGAGGGAAGAAAGGAGGAGAGAAGAGGGGAAGAAAGAAGGAACGGAGGCGAGGAAAAGGGGAGGAAGGAAAGGGAGTGATGGGAGGAGAGTGGCGTTAGCGGAGGGATGGTGGAGGAAGGAAGAAGGGAGGAAAGGAGGGGGGAAGGGAGGAGAAAAGCGGGAGAGGAAGGGGGAGAGTGGCGGGATAGGAAGGATGGAAGGAGGAAGAAAGAATGAGCGATGGAAGGGAAAGAAAGGGAGGAACGATGGCAGGCAAGGAGGAGAGAAAAGGGGGTAAAGGAAGGGAGAGGAAGGCGGAAGAGAGAAAAGGAAGAGAGCAATTTCAACTGAACGTATATAGCGGGCGAGGGACGGAGGGACGGGAGGGAAGAAGAAAGGAAAGAGTGACGGAGGGAAGAAAGGATGGCACAGAAGAGGAGTGTATAGGAGCTTTAATGGCGCGGAGTAAAATGAGCTGGAGGCCTTAAGGTAAATTGTAGCAAAACGATTCGAGGATGGGATTGGGAATAGGAAACGATACAGAGGTGGGGGGGGGGGGGGGGATGGAGGAGAAGAAGAGAAGGCCGGCGAGGTATCATCTGAAATATCTTCTCACACACACACACACACACACACACACAGCCTTGTCCGTGGGGGAATCACCAGCAGTCCCAGGTAGCAGTTATTGCTTTTTAATATGTGGCTCTGAGCCAATGGGAAAGGATCCTTTATCAAGAGAGAGAGAGAGAGCGCAAGGTAGGCCAGTACACACACACACACACACACACACACACACACACACAGCTAGGGGCGAGATAGAGAGAGAGCCACCCTCCTTAAACAGATGTAGAGATACTGGTATTGGATACTGGTACCAGCTCTATAATAGATAACACACTCTGGATCGCAGGGTTTATTTAAGTTTACGTTCAACTGGATTTTCTTCCAAATTCAAATATGGAAACTTATAGCCATGACAGGGTTTTCATACTCCATCCATTTGTTCAATAATCCAGTGGAGATTTATCGTCTATCATTAGCAAATGCTGAAGTCTTTAGCCAGATGGTAATTAACCATTTCATTGATGATTGATCGTTGAAAGCAAACGGACCCCAGCCCAATTGAGGATAGTTAGTCAATGGAAGTTGCAGAAAACTATGCATTAGTGAGATAGGTCCTTTAGTCTGGTATTGAGTCTAGAGTCCTGTATCCAGTTCATGAAAGCTTCTCCATTTGCTGTTCTAAACGGGAGCGTATCTATGTTCCTAGGGTCCTATGTTCCCAGGGTCCTATGTTCCCAGGGTCCTATGTTCCTAGTGTCCTATGTTCCCAGGGTCCTATGTTCCCAGGGTCCTATGTTCCCAGGGTCCTATGTTCCTAGTGTCCTGTGTTCCCAGGGTCCTATGTTCCCAGGGTCCTATGTTCCTAGTGTCCTGTGTTCCCAGGGTCCTATGTTCCTAGTGTCCTATGTTCCCAGGGTCCTATGTTCCCAGGGTCCTATGTTCCTAGTGTCCTATGTTCCGAGGGTCCTATGTTCCCAGGGTCCTATGTTCCCCAGATTTATAAGGCACATAATGGGAACATGACAAAGGGTCCTATGTTCCCCAGTTCTACATATGTGCTCTCCCGGGTCCTATGTTCCCAGGATCCTATGTTTAACCCTAACCCTAACCCTAACCCTGACTAACCATATTAAGCGAATACAGAGCTGGGGAACATAGGACCCTGGTAACATAGGACCTTGGGAACATAGGACCCTGGGAACATAGGATTCTGAGAACATAGGACCCTGGTAACATAGGACCATGGGAACATAGGACCCTGGGAACATAGGATTCTGGGAACATAGGATTCTGGGAACATAGGATTTTGGGAACATAGGACCCTGGGAACATAGGACCCTGGGAACATAGAAATTACTCTGTTCTAAACACCCGCTGTCTGGTAGCTCTTTCCTGGGAAAAATAATAGAATTGAATAAATAGAAGAAGAACTGGGTAGTTAGCATGAGCAGTGTTAGCCCTGCTGTTTCTCTCCCTTGTGTGTCCTTTCTGCATGATTCATTTCTACGCTTCGGGTTTGCCCAGTGCAGTGAGGCAGCAGAGGCCTTGATTGCCAATCGGAGACACCTGTGGGCGGGCCGGTCATTTGAATAACAAGTAACTTGTGGATTACCACTTTAAAATGTTATTTTTCTTAGAACAAGGGAAAAATCTGCCTATGGGGTGAGATCATTTCAATGGTTTCTAATACAAATCAAAAGATATTGTCCAAGTGACAATTTCAAGATATTGACACTTGTTTCAAGAAAATTCTATTGTGTTCTATTCTATTGTATTCAGTTCTATTCTATTCCATTCTATTCTATCCTAGCCTACTCTTTTCTACTCTATTCTATTCTATTCTTCTCATTCAGAACAGGTGATTTTCTTCACTTGTTTTAAGAAAAAACAGATTTTTTAGATTCAATACTAGACTAACTGACTGGATATGTTTGTAGCATATAATGGCCCACCTATGTAGTTACTGATGAATGACACACTATATCAGAAGAGACACCAACACAACTCCTGCCCACACCACACACACATGCATGTGACTCACACACACGTACACCCTTCCCCTGTCTGCCATTACCCAATTAGCTCTCTCACTTTTATTATTTTTATTTTTTTTTTTTATCAATGCAGCACTATGTTAAATAAACATACAGTCAGCCCCACTGGTGTGTGTGCCAATTAAGAGCTGTTTTATTAGGCTGCTGTTCACAGCGGTACGGGTACGTGTGTGTGTGTGTGTGTGTGTGTGTGTGTGTGTGTGTGTGTTCATACCAGAGGGAAGGTTAGTGAGCGTAATTGAATCATATTACTTCCTCCACATGGCTTGTCAAGGCCCTTTTTATGATTTGGAGCTAATCCATAAGGATGCTAAACATTGATTTAGCCATGCATTGATAAGTTACGCCAGGATGCGGAATGGCAAAAAAAAAAAAAAAAAAAATTGCTCTCTGAACATTAATATCGCAAAACAAACATTTGGCCACAAAAGGGAGGGAGGAGAGGAGGGGGGGGAGGAGCCGCTCGCTTTTTATCACCCGCTGCAAAGTTGCTGCCGCCTAATAAACGAATAAAGAAATACATAAATCCGAAACAATAACCCCCGATGGCGCCCGTCCGTCTCTGGCTGGCTACGTTTCCCCCTCATCTCAGCTCCTTTTTCGAGTCAGATTTTTATCACTCGCCATCCGCCGCGTCAATATTGCATTTTTGTAATTCCAGGCTTTCGATGACACACGGCGTTAATTTCGGACGCGCGTCGATACGAGAGATTCGCGCGTGCATTTGCAAAAAAAAAAAAAAAAAAACGCAACCGATGCGCCCGCACCGCTCGATATTCCATCACCTCGCAGCCGGTGGAAGTCTGTTTTCTATGGAAGCCCATTTCTGCCAGTGTGATGGAAAAAACAGTCCTGTAAGTCATTATAATGAGAAACTTTCTCAAAATAATGACTTAGTATCTCAAAATAATGAAAAACTTTCTCAAAATAATGAGAAACTTTCTCAAAATAATGAGAAACTTTCTCAAAATAATGATTTAGTATCTCAAAATAATGCCTTAGTATCTCAAAATAATGACTTAGTATCTCAAAATAATGAGAAACTTTCTCAAAATAATGATTTAGTATCTCAAAATAATGCCT
>NW_027284276.1:0-42500 GCF_046629955.1 Centroberyx affinis | reverse complement strand
TTTTGATCATAGTTTCACTGTTATCTCTCTACCTGCAATGCAGATAGTCATGGAATTCTGGACAAAATCATATATTCTATATAATATATATATAATATATATAATATTCTCAGATTTGGGTTGAAGAGACAAAATCTCATCAGATGGGGGTCCGTGGCTCTAATGTGGACTAAATTAGGGGTCCTTGATTTGAAAAAGGTTGAGAATCAGTGGATTAGAGGAGTGAAGAAGTGATATGAAGGAGGGACAGAAGGCAAGGAAGGAAGGAAGGAAAAGAGGGAGGAAGCAAAGAAGGAAGGAGGCAAGGAAGGAAAGGAGCAAGACTGAGCAGGGGTCAGTCAGTCAAACCATCAGTCATTGAGTAAACCAGTCAGCCAGCCAGTCAGTCAGTCAGTGAGCCAGTCAGTCAGTCAGTCAGTCAGTCAGCCAGCCAGCCAGTGAGCCAGTCACCTACTTGACCAGCCAGCCAGCCAGCCAGCCAGCCAGTTAGCCAGTCACCTACTTGACCAGTCAGTCAGTCAGTCAGTCAGTCAGTCAGTGAGCCAGTCACCTACTTGACCAGTCAGTCAGTCAGTCAGTCAGTCAGTGAGCCAGTCACCTACTTGACCAGTCAGTCAGTCAGTCAGTCAGTGAGCCAGTCACCTACTTGACCAGTCAGTCAGTCAGTCAGTGAGCCAGCCAGTCAGCCAGTTAGTCAGTCACCTACTTGACCAGTCAGTCAGTCAGCCAGCCAGCCAGTTAGCTAGCCAGTTAACCAGTCACCCACTTGACCAGCCATTCAGCAAACAAGACACTCATCCAGTCAGTCAGCGTTTCAGTAAGTCCACCAGTCAACCAGTCAGTCATACAGAGAGTAAACCAGCCAGTAAACCAGCCAGTCAGTCAGTTTTCAGCCTATAGTCAGGAGTGCAGGATAAAGCAGAGCAGTGCATCCATGAAGCCTGGCAGGCAGTAATGTCCCGTCCCGTCCCGTCCCGTCCCGTCCCGTCCCGTCCCATCCCGTCCCGCTTCGGCCTGGCACGGATGGGCTCTCCTCCTGCGTGACTCCTCTGCCGGTTCTGCTTTCTCCCGGAGCACAAGTGACATTTTAATGGCCCCCCGGTTTTTACTCTAGCCTCTTAAATAATGGATAGAGAGAAAGAGAGGCAGAGCAATGTCTTTTTTTCCCCCTTGTTTTTCAGACACAATGCAGTTTTGTTGCTGTTGTAGTTTTTTTTTTTTCTGCTTTATGTGCATTGTTTTGTAGCCCCCACAAATGCTGTTGAGTGTGTGTGTGCGTGTGTGTGTGTGTGTGTGTGTGTGTGTGTGTGGGTCGTTCTAGTCTGTCATTGGTCGATGTGTCGACAGGCGTCGTCCATCCTAGTTTGATCTGACAACACTGCTTACACACACTGTTGGCTTCTGTCAACAGAGTAGTTTTATAGAAGCAGATAATGATGATGGGCATGATGATGATGATAGGTTTGGATATGTGTAGGAAGGAAAGAAGGAAGGAAGGTTGGAGGAGTGAAGAAAGCAGGGGAGGAAGGAAGGAAGGAAGGCAGGAAGCATAGATGGTGATGGTTTATAGATGTGTACGTGTGGAAGGAGGGAAGGGAAGAAGGAAGGAACAAAAGGAAGAGGGAAGGAAGGAACAAAAGGAAGCGTGAAGGAAGGAAAGGGAGAGAGAAGAGAGGGCAGTTAGGAGAAATGGTAGGAAGTCATGCTTGAAGATGGGTTCATATACGTGTGAACGAAAGGACAAGAGGAAGGAAGGAGGGAGGATGAGGGGGGATGGTAGGAAGGAAGAAGAGGTAAGGTAGGAGGAAGGTAGGAAAGAGGAAAGGGAGGAAGAATGGACGGTAGGAAAGAAGGAGAGACAGAAGAAAAGGGAGAGGGAAGGTAGAAAGAATTGGATGAGTGAGGAAAGCAGGGGAGGAAGGAATGCTGAAAGGCGGAAGGAAGGAAGGAAGGAAAGGTAGGAGGAAGGTATGAAGGAAGGAAGAAGACAGGAAGGAAGGGAGAAGGAGGGAAGGAAGAGTTGGAGGAGTGAGGAGAGCATAAGCATATGTATGGAAGGAATGAATGAAGGAAGAAAGGCAGGTAGGAAGAAAGGAAAGGGAGGAAGGAACGAGTAAAGGAAGGAATGGGTGAAGGACGGAAGGAAAGAAGGCTTTGAGGAGTGAAGAAAGGAAGGAGATACTGAAAGTAGGAAGAATGGGTATTTCATACCACGGAAATATCACGATATTCACAAAATATTGCAATATTAGCAAAATATTGGCCCAAAGCCTAGGTGAGTGGAAGGTTGGGAAGAAGGAAGAAAGGGGAGAGGGAAGGTAGGATGGAACGAGTAAAGGAAGGAATGGGTGAAGGATGGAAGGAAAGAAGGCTTTGAGGAGTGAAGGAAGGAAGGAGAGACTGAAAGTAGTAGTAAGTAAGAATGGATATTCGATAAAACGGAAATATCGCGATATTCGCAAAATATCGCGATATTATTGAATATCTGCCCAAAGCTTAGGTGGAAGGAAGGTAGGGAGGAAGGAAAGAAGGAAGAAAGGGGAGAGGGAAGGAAGGAAGGGAAGGTAGGAGGAAGGTATGAAGGAAGTAAGAAGACAGGAAGGAAGGGAGAAGGAGGGGAGGAAGAACTGGAGGAGTGAGGAAAGCATATGTACATGTATGGAAGGAATAAATGAAGGAAGAAAGGTAGGTAGGAATGAAGGAAAGGGAGAGGGAAGGGAGGAAGGAACGGGTAAAGGAAGGAATGGGTGAAGTACGGAAGGAAAGAAGGCTTTGAGGAGTGAAGGAAGGAAGGAGAGACTGAAAGTAGGAAGAATGGATATTCGATAAAATGGAAATATCGCGATATTCGCAAAATATCGTGATATTATTGAATACCGGCCCAAAGCTTAGGTGGCAGCAAGGTAGGGAGGAAGGAAAGAAGGAAGAAAGGGGAGAGGGAAGGTAGGAAGGACGGAAGGAAAGAAGGCTTTGAGGAGTGAAGAAAGGCAGGAGAGACTGAAAGTAAGAAGAATGGATATTCGCTAAAATGGAAATATCGCGATATTCGCAAAATATCGCGATATTATCGAATATCTGCCCAAAGCTTAGGTGGAAGGAAGGTAGGGAGGAAGGACAGAAGGAAGAAAGGGGAGAGGGAAGGTAGGAAGGACGGAAGTAAAGAAGGCTTTGAGGAATGAAGAGAGGAAGGAGAGACTGAAATGAAGAAGAATGGATATTCGATAAAACGGAAATATCGCGATATTCTGAAAATATCGCGATATTATCGAATATCTGCCCAAAGCTTAGAGGGAAGGAAGGTAGGGAGGGAGGAAGGAAAGAAGGAAGAAAGGGGAGAGGGAAGGTAGGGAGGAAGGAAGGAAAGAAGGTTGTCACCGCTTCCCCACCTTTTTATTTACCCCTGCATCACGGCTTGTGTGTATTTGTCAGCATTAACTGGGTTTTTCTCTTTTCTACCTTCTCACCAGAAGTTGAACTGCATTATGCTGATGTGTCTTCGCTCTGCGCCACCCGGTGAATAAATAATCTGTGTTGCTTTTCCAGAAACCAAGCCAGGAAGCGGTCTGTGTAAACCAGGAACCATTGCTCTGTTTGGTAACGTGGTGTACAGCGGGCTGCTCAACGAGCACTTCTGGCACTTCGGGGTTCCCCTCGTCACCAGACTGGTCAGTTCTTGCTCTTTTCTTCTTCTTCTTCTTCTTCTTCTATCCAGATTTGATTTCGCTGTCTGGCTTTCTATCTTTCTCTCTGACACACATACACTCACAGGGTTAGACCGATATATGGTGGCTGATATTGGCCTTTTATTGAAAATCAGATATGGTCCAGTCAATGCTGTCTACCTTTAATATAATGGGTATGATGCAGTATGATTGATTGCATATTTATTATAGAATTGATCAATACTACAATGGTTGTCTATAGCAGCGGTTGTCAACGTGGGGTCCGTGGACCACCAGGGGTCCTTGAGAGGGTTCCAGGCGGGTCCCCAGTAAACTGAAGAATTGTTAAACTTCAGCATTATTTCATTTACAAGAAGTTAACACAATTAGAGAATGTAGAAGTATGACTGTTTTGATCATAGTTTCTCTCTTATCTCTCTACCTACAATACAGATAGTCATGGAATTCATATCTAACAATAAAAATATTGTCAGATTTGGGACATGAGACAAAACCTCATCAAATGGGGGTTCGTGGCCCTAATGTGGACTAAATTAGGGTCCTTGATATGAAAAAGGTTGAGAATCACTGGTCTATAGTAAGTCCTTGTGCTGAATTGATTATAATGCAACATGTTAATTTGATTCCACACAAGTATGCATATTATTATTATTGTCCTGGATTTCAGTGGGATTTCAGTGCATGTTTGGCATGAAAATTGTCACATTTAAATATTGGCACAAAATATTGATTATCAGCAGCTTCAGTCCACAGATATTGGTATTGCTATGAAAGTCCCATATCGGTTTAACCCTTGCACAGATGCACTCTCTCTCATATACACACACCCTCTGTCTTATTTGTCTTTATACGGTTTGAAGCAGATGCTCTGTAACTACTGTGGTTGGACAACAGATTCCTTCATCAGCCAGTGGTGATAGTGCTGCTGACATGAACAAAGCCATGGTGACTGGTTCGATTCCCACTGCTGGGGCCACCCATACAAAACTGCTTCTTACCTGGGTAGCCAAATCACACAATTCATCTCAACTGAGTCCTTACCTCTCTTCTTTGTTGTACAATTTCAGGGTATCTGCAGGTCCACAAAAAAGTCTGTAATAGTAGCCTAAATTAAATTAATTATCTAAGTTTAAGGCCTTAAACAGTATGGTTATGCTTTATTTTCCACGTCCGTGAGACCCAGTAATTTTCAAAATACATTTTTCAGAAATTGGTTACAATTGAGGTTACAATGTTTTTTGACCCACTTTTTTGTAATAAATTTGCGGGTAATTTGTTACCTAAACAGGTGTTTTGCATAACTTTGAGTGGCTGAGCGTGGATGTTATACTGACAAAGACGGCCCTTCTACTTGCACAACTTAATTGAAATACGTTGGTTAGTAGACCATCATCAAATACACATGCTAGGTAATGTAGGTAATGTAGCAAACAGTGGTGGAAAGTAACTAAGTACATTTACTCAAGTACTGTACTTAAGTACAATTTTGAGGTACTTGTACTTTACTTGAGTATTTCTGTTTTATGCTACTTTGTACTTATACTCCGATACATTTTAGAGGGAAATATTGTACTTTTTACTCCATTACATTTATTTCACAGCTATAGTTACTAGTTAGTTTTCAGATCAATATTTTATATTTAAAACATTTGATCATCTTTATAAAATAACTATAAAATAGCATTGTTATAGATTAGACTACCCAAACGTATAGCTAAATTGTTAAGATTAGCTTCACGTTGACAACTTTAAAATGCTGCTTACATATACAAGTATGTCAATAAATCAGTATTAACATTCCAATAATTGTTGCTGTATTGTTGTATTGCTACTTTTACTTAAGTAAAAGATCTCAGTACTTCTTCCACCACTGGTAGCAAGTAGAAGCTAGCATTAGTAGTGACTAATAGTTACATGTTAACATGTAACTACTAGCATAAGTTGCTTTGCTAAATTAGCCTGCTGGCTAGTTAGCTAGCTAGTAGTTTGTTCAGGTTAACTGAGCTGACTCTTCTCAAGCTTCAGTGTGTTTTGGAGTAGAGACTAGGGCTAAAGACAAGACAGTTTACTGTAACCTACATTTGGAAACAAATCCACCTTATCACACTCTTCACTTTTACTTATAGCATTACTGAATAGACCAACACCCACGCCACTACTGTCACTTTCAGGTAACTCTCTTTTTCCAGCCTGGTTGCTATATATTTAGGCATTATTTGCACACAGCTAATTCTCCAGTGAACCTCCATGATGGAGCCAGCCTCTATATGGATCGTATCTGCTTTACTAACACAATTAGACTTCATGTCCCTCAACAATTAACATACATTTACAGTTTCAGAACTTTGGTTAGCTATGTTCAATCAGAAATAGGCTGGTTGTGCCAGCTTTGTGTCTTTATTTTGGTCTGCTTTGGTTACATTACTCCTAAATTTGAGTCCAGGTAGCGTGAAAAGCTCTTTAAAAGCCTTCAATTTGGCTTTCTAAAACCTGCAGATACCCTGTGGTGCTTTGTGCTTTGAGTGTATTGCAGGTCTCCTTGGCTACAGGGTTAGTGTCCATTGTGAATAGGGGTGTTTTATAGTGTTATGGCGGTGTCATTAAGGAGTCTTGTTGCAGAAAAATAACCGTACACGGTGAAGCGAGGCACACAAGCTG
Organism: Centroberyx affinis; assembly: GCF_046629955.1. NCBI lineage: Eukaryota > Metazoa > Chordata > Actinopteri > Beryciformes > Berycidae > Centroberyx > Centroberyx affinis. The sequence goes on along the minus strand of NW_027284276.1, from coordinate 36,159 downwards.
CTGTTTTACATTTCGCTCGGTGGCTGTTGTTTTGACTTGAGGACAAGCCTTATAAATAATGGATCGGGCTCTAGCATTAACACAAACTAATGCAATTTTAGTGGTATTTCAATTAACTTTGAATTAGGCCGTAATCTCTTACATGTCACTTTCTGATTGCATGGCTCTGTTTTATTGAGCTGCTGATAAATGTTATATTTGATAGATATCGATGTTGTCTTCCCCGTCAGGATATAGCAGAGGATATTTGCTGGCTCAGTTTGATCGCTCGCTCGCTGAATAAGCCTTCGGAGGGGGAGATTTCACAAATTTGTATAGTTGCTCATTGCCTCTGATGAAAACATTTAGAGAAAGACAATTGATTTTGATTTATGGGGAAATAATTGTTGTCGTTGCTATTTTTTTGTAGATCCATTTAGATAAAATATCACTATTTGGACATTTAGAAATTGGGGCGCCCAGTTGTGCCGTGGGTTTCTGAAGCGAAGGACCTTCAGCTGCTGCACAGGGAAATCTACAATATTTATCTTGAACACTGTGAATATTTAACCGAGCATACCTATAGAGCAGCTGATATCATCAAAAATTATTATGAGCTCCGTCGTTCATGTTTTATTGATACTGATGCTCGATGGTACACTCTCACACACACACACACACATATACACACACACGCTGCTATTTTAAATGATTCAGAGCATTGCAGATGCTATGTGTCATGGCTGGAGAGTTGGGGGGCTCGATAAACAAAGATGCAAACGGGAACAGCTGGCCTCACCCAGGTCCTCATTTCAGGTTTTCAGTCCTCTGTTCGTCATAATGGGGACTGACACCAGAGCTGCAAGGTTTGGAGCGCATCATAACATCCGAGCTGCTTGCACCAACCGCTTTCCAATATGATATTGCTTGCTTGTTTGTTAGCATGTTAATGATGATGATGATTGTGATGATGCAGTTGATGATTTGATTTGATATTATGAAGCATACTGTGTGCCACCCATAGGCCCATACCGATGTTTTTAGACTGAATTCACTGATATTGTGTGCTGATATTCAATATCTTGATATAAGTATTCAGTGTTTACCGCAGAACCTTATTCTTCTCAGGGTGTAAAAGCCTCAGAAACAGCATTTAGACCATCATGGGACACTAAAACTCTCCACCGAAACCCAGACTAATACAATTCCTCTAGGTAGGTTAGCAGCTCTTCCAACCCACTTATTCAACAGCAGGGGAAACTCTTGGAAATTAATAATTAATTCACAAAAACCTGAACTGAACAAAATGAATAAATGAAACGTGCAAAGAAATGAATCTTTCACTGCAGGTTTTTCGAGATTTTCTATGTAGCTGTGGTCAGGGAGGAACCCTCATCCGATTGGCCGGCATCCGATATTTCATAAAAAGCCAATATCGGCCCGATATATATCGCTCCAACCCTAGTCCCACCTCCACCTATCCAAAAAGCTCCTGCTGTTGTCCAGTACAGTATATTGAGTATACTGTGGACTGTTGTTTCTGAGCCACTGACTTGTCCCTTTATCTGAGGGCCGCATAATTAATGAGTTAATTGAGGTAATTGAAAACGAATAGAGACAGAGCCGGAGAGAGAGAGAGAGAGAGAGTGAGAGAGAGAGAGAGAGAGATAGACTATGGCTCCACAGCACTGCACTGCTCCATTGAGTTTATTGTGCACCCAGAACTGATGACGAAGGCAAATGCCCTAAAGGCTAATGAGGAGGTGTGTGGATATGTGTGTGTGTGGGTGTGTATGCATATTTGCGTGTGTGTGTGTGTGTGTGCATGTCTCTGTTGGTGTTGCTGTACAGTATGAGTGTATTTCTCTATAGGCTTGTGTGCTGTACAAATAATGCGGAGATGAGAAACAGCTTTTTGGCACACACTGTGGTCTGAGTCTTACTAATTTGATCTGTTATAGTGAAGTAGATGCACTGCAAAAACCAACAAAATATCTATCTTAATAAGTTTTTTAAACAAGCTGCCAGCGGGGGTGAGATCATTTCATTTGTCTCAAATGCAGTTTTACTTGTTTTGAGAAATATCTTTAATATCTTATTTTTCTTAAATATCTTATTTAAAAATAAGCGATGGTATCTTGAAATAAGGCCGATCACTTATCAAGATAATATCACTTTATTCGAGGAAATTCTTAGCTGATTTGCAATGGAAACAAATGCAAATAGCAATAGCAATAGTTTTTTCACTTGATTTTAAGACTGAATATGAGACAAAGGGCTTGTTAAGGTGGATATTTATGTTTTTTAAACTAAGATAACCAACTCTTTTTGGGAAGAAGACTGAACGACCCCGCACTTTTATCATTTATCACATCTAAGTAGCAGATGAAGTTCAATGCAGCACACTGCTTGGTGACCAATAGACTGAATAGGATTATGGGAAACAGGCAGTAAGCCGGTCATACATACACTGCAAAAAACGTCCATCTTGACAAGTCATTTAGTCTCATATTCAGTCTTCGAATCTCTTTTTTTCTTAAAACAAGAGAACAATTATGCAAATAGGGTGAGATAACTCCACTTGTTTCCAGGAGTTTTCTAGAAACGAGTGTCAGTATCTTGAAACAAGTTGGAAAAAGGCAGATCACTGCACTATTATCAAGAAAATGACACTTGATTCTACAAAATTCTTGAAGCAAGTTGGAATCAAACTGTAAAAAAGTGAAATTATCTAACCACACTGGCAGATTTTTTCACTTCTTTTAAGAAAATGATGATTTTAGGACTCAATCCATCAATTGGCTTGTTAAGATGGATTTTTTTTTGGAGTGTAGGCTTGAAGTAATTCGCTGCCGATCGATCAGAGCATCCCCTAAATACAGCCATCACAAATTAGCAGATTTGAGGACGGATTCACTACCTCCCAAGGACACCTCGGCTCTCCTGAAAGGCACGTCTCGTACATTTCCGCCATCTTCTCATCACGGTTTCCCTCTCGTTTCCCCGCCGGCCCGGCCTAATTACCGAACATACATGTAGTGCTCTCACCTACCTTTCCTCGCCTTATTAGCCTCATCACTCGGTAAGGAGCGTCGGAACGCCAACATCTCTCCGGTTTTCCTCCCCCTCCATTAGCGAGGGGGGGGGGGGGGGGAAGTACGTGGCGGGTTTACAGAGTGGGCGAGGTGCTGTGGATGACTTATAGCAGCCTCTCTGGATGCGCCGGTGGAAGCTTTCCATGTCGAAAGGCTGTGTTAACCGGCCGTCTTTGTCTGCCGGCGAAAGCCTCGAGGAGCGCCGGTCAGATCCAGTTGCTTAAAGGAATCCCCCCCCCCCCCCTGTCTTCCAGCCTTCCCCCTGATCTGGATGCGAATGTTTGGAAATTTCCACCCCGCACCGATTGTTCTTTCTCAAAGCCGTTGGTACGTTCGCAAAATATCAAAAATAGCACAAACGTCGAAATAGCAGGAGGCCCAGAAATGTGATGGGACATTTTGTACTTTTTCACTTCACGTTATTTTATCAGTCAGATGTAGAAAAATGTGGAAACATTGGGAGTCATTCCTATGTTATGTTCTATGTTATATGCTATCTTATGTTCCCCAGTGCTAGGGTTAGGGTTAGGGTTAGGGTTAGGGACCTTCACAATCTAATAAAATGATAACCATTGGTTTTGTTTGTGTTTATATAGCTGTTTTGAAGCCTTGTTCCAATAAAAAAAAACTGGATAATATTTATGAAATATTTTAACTTGAAACAGGGCAAATTTGACCCGAATACAATAGGAGGGTTAATGTGTGTTAACAGAATATTGAACTGGGGAACATAGGACCCTGGGAACATAGGACCCTGGGAACTTAGGACCCTGGGAACATAGGACCCCGGGAACTTAGGACCCTGGGAACATAGATAGAACATAGAACATAGACGCTCCCGAAACGTTGCCTTGAGACATCTCAGTTTTTGACATTTTTTCTGTGTGAACTCCCCATCTAATTTGAACAAAAGTCCATCCCAGCACAGAGCTCCCAACCAAATCAGCATCATAAAGCCGATTCATAAAGAATTCCTCCTTGTCCTGTCACCTTCCCGACATCTCACTCTTAATGCATCTTTTTGTTTTTTCCCGCTTTACCCCTTCCCTTCCCTTCCTTTTTTTTTTAATCTTTCCTGTCTTCCCTCCATCCCAGCTGTGGAACTACAGAAGCCAGCGTTTATCCCCCCCCCCCCCCCCCCCCCTGTTATTCCCAGGTAGAGGAAAAAGAGAGATAGGGTGGGGAATGCCAATACGGCCTCCCTAATCTGCCCACTAGCACGCCAACAGGACACCTGCGATTAAGATACAGCACCACACAAACAGTCAAACCTGCCTCCTTTTTCCTTTTTTTCTCTCTTCTCTGGGAAAGGGAAGTGAAAACAGCGGCGGAGCCAAGGTGGCCGGCTGAGTTTTTCCAGGTGAGAGATTGCTCGGCGCGTCTGGCAGCAGACAGCGAGTCAATGAGGGAAACTACGGTAGGAGGGTTGAGATCAGGTGAAGCTGGCAGCGTTTGCTCTCTGAAGGCTTGATCGAGGGCCGCTGGCAGCGGTGGGAAACGGCCCGCGAGCGTCCAAGCTGAGGTGGTCGGTCCGCAGGTGTGTAAAAGTGTGTGTGTGTGTGTAGTACTGCGAAACCTGGCGAGATTCCCTTGGCCCGCCGCAAACTACTGTTCCCCCAATGCAACAGCTAATGTTATGTCAATGATATCTGAACCTTGAAGCGCCCTTTCCGAGCATATTCCGAGTCTAGATCTAGAATTTCCCCAGTGTGCGATTAAAATAAGACAATACTCTGAATAAGACACTGCCATGTAAACAGCATTTTCCGATTACCTTAACCCGAATAAGGTCATAGTCGGAGTAAGCAATAGTCGAATTAAGACATGAGTATTCTGATCTTAGTCACATTATTGAAGTGCGTTGTAGACATGTACACACCTTAATCGCACTATGACGTCCTATTGGAGTTTTTGCAGCATTTTGCAACACGTACGGCAATCCAGCTGCTTGACGACGCATGCTCTAGCTTCCAGCGAGTGTTGCGCAACTTGTTTACCGGAAGAAAATATGAAATCCCAACATTTTGTCCCGACCACGGCAGCAACATGACAGAAAGGGTTTCAGGTTAAATTCCGTAGGGACGTAATGTGGGCCGTGCGTCTTCAGTCATTAATCGGACTATGCTCTGTAGCATGTAAACGGGAATATGAATGGAATATTCTATAAGCAACTCATGTAAACACCTTAATCGAAATATTGTCTTATTTAGAGTAAGGTCAATAGTCGGATTATTGCAGTCCATGTAAACGTAGTCAATGATATTTGAAAATGTTAGCTAGCTAGTTAGCATAGAAGGTTAGCTGTACACGCGACTTTACATTTGGAATTTATATGTTTAATCATTTACCGCACAGCTGATAGATTTAAGGTTGCCCAATGTTGAAAATCTAAGTTAAGTATGTTTTGAGGATTATAAAGGTCATAACTAATGCTGTGTAGCGTTTACAGTGTGTGCCGTGAGGTTAGCATGGCTTCAGGTAACTGCATCTCAGGGGTTGAGAAATTGTACCTACTTTTCTTACTGGGAATTCTGTCTTGAAGGGCCGTACCATAGAATTTTTGCTTGTAAGAAGTGGGAATTCCGGATTTAATGACATCTCTGGAATGCAGCACATGTGCGTTAGCGGCATATTAGCGATATGGAAAACTGAGGCCATGATCACATAGTGTGCACTTTTGAATGAGAGTCATTCCTATGTTCCGAGGATTCTATGTTCCCAGGGTCCTATGTTCCCCAGTTCTACATATGTGCTCTCCCAGGGTCCTATGTTCCCCAGCTCTATATAGCACATAATGGGAACCTGAAAAAGATGTTCCCCAGCTCTGTATTCACTCAATATGGTTAGTTAGGGTTAGGGTTAAACATAGGACCCAGGAAACATAGGATCCTTTGTCATGTTCCCATTATGTGCCATATAAATCTGGGGAACATAGGACCCTAGGAACATAGGACCCTGGGAACACAGATATGCTCCCTTTGAATGTACCTGCCTTTTTAGTTGTTTTTAATGGTTTGGTGGCGGCAGACAGGGGGTCTCCTCCAAACCACCCTAACTTTCTTTGTCCATATTTATTTTCAACAACATTATCCCCATTTGTTACTTCCGGTTAGCTCGCTAACGCACACAGCTATGCCTTGCATTTGAGAAAAACTGATCCTATGAGATCACGGCCTAAATGCACAAGCACGCTCACATATGCACACACACACACACACACACACACACACACATACACACTTGCCTTTGTTTAGAGATGAGTGAAGAGAGCATAGTTCCAGATCTTTTCATTTTGTTTTGCTCAGATCCTGACTGACATCTGAAGTGCTCTACTGACCCCGAGCACATAGAATATGACAGAGGAAGGGGGAGTTTGTGATCCTCGACTACGCCGAGCGCCATCGCGGGATATTCTTGGCCGCGCACCAGAGCCGCACAGCATAGTGGCATTTCCTTGAAAGACAGAGAACATCGGCACTGCGTTGTCTCATGCTCTGTACATTTAGTATGTGTCTCATGCTCTGTCTTCTGCACTTTTACATCTCCGCGGACTGACCTGATGTTACGCTCTCCTCCGTACACCCCGACAACACCCGCCCCGGGCCTCTCCTCTTTTTTTTGCATTAGCTCACTCACATGCACAGGACTGGACTAACTTATTCATGACCCAGACCTGAAATAGAATGACTCCCAGATTTGATAGGAAAATGTTGTCTTTTGAATGGTAGTTGCTAGGGAGAAAAAAAAAAAAAAAAAAAAAAAAGAACTCCGGTCTGTCTATGAGCTCTCGGTCGTCTCGGAAGGGAGAAGTGAAGGATGGAGAGAGAGAGAGAGAGAGCTAAAGCTGCACAGGAGGCATGCATACATGTATGTAAATGGCCTCATTTCCACCAGGTCTTAAAAAACGATTTCGCTACAAATGGCTGCGGATGAATTGGTATTCTTAACCTATTTTAACTTGGAAATAGCATATAAAAGACGCTACATTTAGCATTTTTAACCATCAATATATCATTGTAAAATGAATTGCGATACCTTGGTATAATTACAAAAAAACAAATTATACCATGGTCAACAAGATTTGTAACCTCTATCTCACACCAGGGTTACTGTTAGTGTTGGTGTTTTTTGTTTTATTATTTAAGACATTTCCCATAAATCAGGTTCCTTCCTGTCACAAAGAGGATGTTGCTACTTGCCCCCTTCATCCCCCGGTGTCGTGTCTGTTTCCTCTTTGGCTTTTACTGAAGCAGATAAACATGCTGGAAGTGATTTTTCCGTTGCAACTCTGAAAGCTTTAGCTTCCGTTTGCTCTGGAAGAACAGCGCTGTTCTTCCAGAGCAAACGGAAGCTAAAGCTTGGCAGAAAACAGGAAGAAGGCGCTCCTCTTCCTGTTTCCTGCCATAAAGCAATCCAGCAGATTTTCCCGCCAAATTCCCGATCCGGTGGCACACAATGAAACATGCATTGTTGAGGCCGGTATCGGCTGCCAATCCTCTTGGCGGCGGTCTTGTTTGTTTTACGGTAATTAAACTAATGTCTCCAAATTAACGTGGTAATGATTTATTGGTGTTCAAATGCTGTAAAATGCACCTTTAACCTACTAGAATTAGCTCAGCAAACGCCTCACACTTGGAAATGTTTGATGCAAGTTTAATATGCAATGCGTTTCCCCAGTACTAATTCTAAAATAAGTTTCTCAACATTTGCAGCGGACGAGTTGAAAAAGAGCTAATGTGCATAAATCATCTCTCTGAAACATCCCCATAGAGAATTCAGAATCCACCCGTGGTACATGTATAGAATATGTATGATGACTACTGAGTTTCATTTGCTGTGATAAATGAGACAAGTACTGTGATTGCTAATTTAACAACTTGTGTGCATTGTGGCCATTTGAACCTAAACAGAAAGAGAGAAAAAAAAAGCGAGGCAGAGAGAGAGAGAGAGAGAGATTGAAGAGACCCACCGCCGACTTGTATTTGAGATATATATTTAATTACTTTTGTGGATTTTTGCCTTTTGAAATATGAGAGGAAACTCATGCTGTAATTTTTTTTTTTTTTTTTTTTTTTTTTTTTTTAAATACTGAAATGCTTTCTGGCAGAGATTATACTTTAATGTGGCGTCGCCATCTATATTCCCCCATGTAGAGGCTACCTGCATAGCTTGGTGCTGCAATGTTATGAGACTGTTCAGTGACAGAAGAATTAAAAGGCCTGTAGAAGTGAAGGGACAGGTAATGAAGTCATAAACCAGTGATCCTGACAGCTTTCATTGTCCTGAGGATATTAAATCTCTCTAACCAAGAGAAACCAAGACTTTTCCTCTAACCTTATGGCATAAAATATAAGTTAGTAGGCTTTTGCAGGAATTGGTAAACCAAGATTTGTACCAAAGAGACATGCTATATGTCAAGTGGTTGTCAACGTGGGGTCCGGGGACCACCAGGGGTCCTTGAGGGAGTTTCAGGGGGTCTCCAGCAAACTGATAAATTGCACCTCTAACTTCAGCATTATTTCATTCACAAGAAGTTAACACTATAGAGAATGTAGAAGAATGACTGTTTTGATCATAGTTTCTCTGTTATCTCTCTACCTACAATACAGATAGTCATGGAATTCTGGACAATATAGTATCTAACATTACAAATATTCTTAGATTTGGGTTTGAGACATGAAATCTCATCAAATGGGGGTCCGTGGCCCTAATGTGGACTAAATTAGGGGTCCTTGATATGAAAAAGGTTGAGAATCACTGCTATATGTTATTATTTTTCTTTTAATGATCATACCAATTCATTTGCACCCTCTTTGTTTTCAACCTGGCATGAGAAAGCGACTTTGATTTTTAATTAATGTGGATTTTTATTTTATTTCATTTTTGATATAACTTTTTTTTTAAGATAAAAAAACAGCACTCGCTGACAGTGTGCATTCATTTTGATACAATTCTGGAAGGAGTATTTGTAATTTTCTAACCAGATGCATTTTGTATTTCTCAGAGAGAGAGCGACATAGAGAAACAGAGAGAGAGAGAGAGAGAGTGGACTGTCTGATAGTGAAACAGAGAGAGAGGGACGGTGAGACAGGTGTGTTGAGGTCTCTCTCTCTCTCCCAGTGTTCCCAGTGGTTCCAGTGCGGTGTGTTTGGCAGTCAGGGGGTTAACATGGCAGCTTGCCTCAGTGGTGTATTGACTGTACTGGGTGTGTGTGTGTGTGTGTGTGTGTGTGTGTGTGGGGAGGGGGGGGGTAAATGTGCTGAGGCAGGCTGGATACAACATCCTAACCCTCACCCACCTCTCTCTCCTCTCTCTCTCTCTCTCTCTCTCTCTCTCTCTCTCTCTCTCTCTCTCGCCCAGCCACGTTGCAAACACACCCATCAAACGCATGCAGGCACACACACACACACACACACACACACACACACACACACACACACACACACACAAAATACTACGGTGATGCAGATGTGTGTTTGTGTGTGTGTGTGATACAGGAGTCATTTGCAAACTAATTTTACAGAGCGAGACATACTTGCCCCTCCCGTCGGACTTGAACGCACACACACACACACATACACACATACACACACACTCACACACACACACACACACACGGCTACAGTATTCCCTCTGCACTACTCCGGGCCAGACCGGCCAATCCCCTCTAAGGTTGATTCCAGCTGTAAGCCGCCGCCATACACACACACACACACACACACACACACACCTCCCGCCCCCCAGTACCCACACACACACACACACACATGCTCACACACACACACATACCACTACTACCACCAACACCACCCCTCCCTACCTCTGCAGAGGAGGGGAGAGAAAAAAAAAAAAAGGAGGGAACAAAAGAACAACAAGAAAGAACAAGCAGCACCTCTAGTTCGGCCGTTTTGATCTTTTCTCCTCCTCTTCCTCTTCTCTCTCTCTTCTTCTTCTTTTTCATCTTCCTCCTCTTCCTCTCCTTACCTACCCACCCCCCCTCCCCTCACCACCACCACCACCTCCTTTTTCCTCCTCTCCTCGGGTTACACAAGCGCTCTTAAATTGTATTTTGTTTTGACGGCTCTCTCGCTTCTTCACTTCGTCCACCACTCCTCTCCTCCCCTCCTCCCCCCCCCCCCCGACTCTCCCAGTGCAACTTAATGAAACCGGCTGGTACCAATCGGCTCTTTAGCATAAGCAACAACGAGCCAAGGCGCGCGCTCTCTCTTCTGCTTCTGCCTGCCTCTCTCTCTCTCTCTCTCTCTCTCTATCCTCCATCCATCACTTCTCCTCCTTTCTCTCCTCCCTCTCTCTCTCTCTCTCTCTGCCTTGCCTCCCTCCTGGCTTTCTCCACCGGCTTTCCCACAACTTCCAGGCAGCGCCCGCCGTCGCCCCACTCCACTTCCCAGCTTGCATCTGCAATACCGGCATCCCAGTAACCGGCTCATCCCTCCCTCCCTCCCTCCTTTCTCTCTCTCTCTCTCTCTCTTCTCTACCCTACCCTCCCCTTCCCCTCTGCACTCGTCTCTCTCTCTCTCTCCCCGGTTGAAAGCTTCTGTGCTACTGTACTGTACCGTCTGGTGATCTCCAGCTTTTTTTTTTTTTTTTTTTTTTTTTCTTCTTACCCACCCTCCCAGCCTCTCCGGTGCTCTTCACCCAGAAACGGTGAAGGAAGTCCGGGGGTTTTTGGACGCGTGCTCCTCCACCCCCCCCCCACCCCACCACCCACCCACCCACCCCTCCTCCACCTTGAACTGGCCGCCGGAGTAACGGAGCTACCCAACCGGAGCGAGCGAGGAAGAAAAACACAGAGAAAAGGAGAGAGAGAGAGAGAGAGAGAGAGAGAGAGAGAGAGAGAGAGAGGGAGCACTCAGACTAAGAGGAGACAGGCTTAGTGGATGCCAGTGTAAGAGAGAGAGCGAGGGATAGTTTACAGCAGCTGGAGGAGGAGAGAAAAGGCAGGAAGGGGCTGAAGCAGGAGCTGAGCAGGGCAGGAAAGGGTGGCGAGTTGGAGAAGAGGAGGAAGAAGAAGAAGAAGAAGCAGGAGAAGAGAAATAAAAAAAACACCACCACCACAGAGAGAGGAGAGGTACAGTAACAACGCCTCGCGGCACTTTCTCTCCTCGTTGCCTCTCTCCCCTCTCTCTAGTTTCTCCTCTCTCGTTTCTGCCCCCCCCCCCCCATTTGGCGAAAGAAGAGTTTTCTGAAAGATTCAGGGGGGAAGGAGGAGAAGCAGCGAAAAAGCGTCGGCGGCAGCGGGGCTCGGAGACGGAGAGAGAGAGCGAGAGAGAGCGAGAGCGAGAGAGCGAAGTCACGCTTCAGAAGAGTCAGCGGGAGAGAGAGAGAGAGAGGAGGACCGAGCGTCTTCGGGGGGGCAGAGGGACACATAAAAGGGACTTTTATAACTCGGCTACAAAAAACCCACAAACACAGGGCAATTAGCCGGGCCCCCCCCGTCAGATAACACCCGAGACAGACGAGGGTAAGCGACTCCCCGAGCGGAGGAGAAGAAAGAAAAAAAAAAAAAAAGTGAAACTGGACTGAAGTAGAAGAAGAAGAAGATCAGAGCAGGGGGAACGGGACGGACACACCGGCACAGGGAGAGAAGAAGAAGAGGAAGAGGAAGAGGAAGAGCGCTGGCCTCTCCGGTGTCCCTGCATACCCCCGTCTTCCACCCCCTGGCGTCCCACCAACCCCCCTCGGCCGAAATGATGATGTATTTCTGGGTGAGTACCCGAGGCCTCGTTGTGGGGGTGGGGGGGTGTTGGGGGGGTGGGGGGTTCCTCCTGGAGCTCCTGAGCACCGCCGGGGGTTGAGGAGGGCTTTTTTTTTTTTTTTTTTTTACATAGCAGAAAAACCCGCACAATACTGTAAACCGGGAAAAAAAAAAAAAAAAAAAAAGGCAAATGTTGACATCCAGTTGAGGTTGTGCGTGGCAAAAAAAAAAAAAAAATCTCTAATCTCAGCTCATTATTAGACCCCCACCCCCCCCCACACACCTTGTGCGCTTTTCCCCAGCAAATGGTGCAGAGAACGTACTCGATGGGGGGGGGGGCGGGTTGATCAAAAGACACGTGCGGTTGTATTGATCCATCGCTTTCTAATCGTCCAATGAGGGGAAAGTGCGTAGCGACGGGTTCCTTTTTTTGAACCCGGAGACTAAAGCAAAAGTGACAAAGCATAAAGGTTTCATATCATTTCCCACTCGGGCCAGCCTTGTATACTAATGATCCGGCGTTTTTTTTTTTTTCTCCTTCTTCTTCTCCTTTTTTTTTTTTATTGGCATTGATAAAGTACACCCCTGGTACAGTGATACTTTCCCTCTCCGGTGCTGTAGTAAGCAAGAGCATGATGATATCTTGTCTTGTTTTACGAGTCTGACCTTAGAGATTTTCGCTGTAGGTTATGCGGTGGAAACTCTATTTATCCTTTTGGGTTTACGGTGGAAAGAACGGGGGGTTTGTTTTTGAGAATTCTGAGAACGCGTTGAAACGCAGGGATGTGGCTTAGGCTGAGTAGGAGGCCGGTGTTCATGTTGAAAAGGGTCAACTTTTTCCGAAACGAAGAGAAACTGCCTTGTTTTTATCTATAAGTCGGTGCGTTTTTTGATTATACCCGATGAGGTTGGAAAGGGTTTCATTTGCCCAAGAGATCAGAGAACTTTCTCAACCCATAGAGCAGTGATTCTCAACCTTTTTCATATCAAGGACCCCTGATTTAGTCCACATCAGAGCCACGTACCCCCCATTCGATGAGATTTCGTCTCTCGAACCCAAATCTGAGAATATTTTTATCGTTAGGTATGATTTTGTCCAGAATTCCATGACTATCTGTATTGTAGGTAGAGAGATAACAGTGAAACTATGATCAAAACAGTCATTCTTCTACATTCTCTAATTGTGTTATCTTCTTGTAAATGAAATAATGCTGAAGTTTAACAATTCATCAATTTGCTTGGAACCCCCTGGAACCCCCACCAAGGACCCCTGGTAGTCCCCGGACCCCACGTTGAGAATCACTGCCATAGAGGAGCATGTAATCCTTCGAATGAAGTGAGCGTTGTCTCTCGGAAGCATTGTACATGAGGTTCCCCCTCGATGTTCACTGAGATTAAATACAGGTTTGCATTGGATTGGATGTGAAAATCCACCAAAATTGGAGATAGAAGGTTTCCTGTCATCTAGTTTGCTGTTCATATCTTTTCGTATGAACAAGGGAATTCCAGCAATTACACACAATTACAGTCAGTGTCTTCTCAGGTCAACTATATGTGACATGATGGGTGTTATGGCTTTGCACTGGTCACACTCCTGGGAATGCTGGATCTGTGTATGTGTGTGTGTGAGTGTACGATGCACACCTGCCTGTACCCGTGATTTTGGTGTGTGTATGTGTGTGTGTGTATGCTGGATATACTGTATGTTCCTGTTTGCTTCATCGGCCAGATGTAGAAAACTTTCCTTAAACTGTTAGCACGCAAATGTGGAAACTTGGCTGCACTTATTTCTGCAGGTTTATAGAATGCTTGGTAATCATTGTAAAATTGTACTTGCGTCAACATAGCCCATGCCCCCCCCCTCCAACACACACACACACACCGTCAGCTCCCGCACTCAGCCAAAAATGGTTGTTGAATCATCCTATGCTAATTTTTATTTTATACACCTTCTCATTCATCATTTAAAACGGCACAAGATTCTACATTTTGACACTGGGGCCTTCTGCTTCTTCTTCTTCGTCCTTTTCTTCTTCTTCTTCTTGGCCAATTCGTGTCCATCAAGAAAATCAAGAGAATTCGCAGACAGATTGGCGCCAGAGCCAAAACACTCATTCGTATTAGGATGCACCCAGCATGATGACAGTGATTTGAGTATCGCAACTTTTTACCAGCGGTTCAGTTTTCTGTGTTATCATTTCATTTTGCTTAATTCAAAACTAGCCAGAAAAGGATCTAGGATAAAACCGTGGGATTAGAAGAAAATACAATGTCTCTTATTTCCAATGTACTTCTCTGTAAGTCAATGTATCAAATGACGGCCTGCACTTCAATAGCATGATGAGTAAGACAAATCTCACAGCCGTTCCTTATTTGCCTCAGAATCCAGAGCAAAAAAGTGTTGATGGGCAAAATTGTTGATTTCGGGGAGTGATACAAATACCTATTTTCTTCTAATTTGAAAAGAAACTTTGCAATCAAGTGGGAAATTTTGAGGATTTTTTTGAAGACTGCAATTGAATAAAAAGCCTCCATTGCCAGCATTGACACTGACAGTCTCAACGGGAAAGTATAATTAGAAATGTCACCTACAGCAATATCTCCAAAAAACAAAACAGAAACAAATTAAAGAGACGTTAACAGGGAAACGACGATGACGATTAATTGATTTGGGTTTCTTTTTTTTTTTCTTTTTAAAAAAAAAAAAGCAGAGCAATATCACATGGCAGCTCGTCAAGCTAAACCCAAACTATTAATAACATTTCATCAAGTTCAGCTCCTCAAATTATTGCTTCAAGTTCTAGATGCAGCATTTATTGTCCTATCATTGAGAATCATTATATTTTGTTCTGGCACTTGCCATCTCAATTGATCTCGATTGTCTTAATATAGGATAGGAGTAACTGAGGTACACATCATTAGACTTTTTACAATCCACCTTGTATAGATCTTGAAAGAATAAAGGGACAAGAATAGTAAACATCTATCCAACAAAAAGGAAGATTCAGTGTCATTTTCAAGACATTTGTATTGCAGTCCTAGATTGTAAATCACACTTATCACTGTGATTTTGTAATTGTAATTGCCTGTTCGGATCCAGATCAACATTTACTAACACAATGCACATAATCCTACAGCAAACAACCAAGCTGAGAGTTCCTATTCTGCAATGCATGACTCTAAACATTTTCCAACCCGGAGCAAAATGGGATGGAATCACATCCCGTATCCACACGTCATCGACTTCAAAGTCTGCCTACGCATGGTGTAGTGTTTCTATGGAGGTAAGCACATTGTCACGTCAAGACTTCTTTTTTTTTTTTTCCCTCTGCTCTTTAATAAATTCCGAAAAAACTCGGCGCGGAAAGTGATGCACGCGCCGTTTTGAAGTACACATCTTTCATTCATCTGGCTCCAGGCGTGCTCGGGCTCTATCCCATTATCAGGGTTAAACATCGTGTGGATTAGCAGCTCCATCACGCTGTGTGTGTGTGTGCGCGCTCGTGTGTGTGTGTGTGTGTGTGTGTATGTGTATGTGTGTTTCCGCAGTGCCTGTCATGGGAGTGCAGCCTAGACAGGAGATTCAGGAGATTCAGCGGAATGTGTGTAAAGGAGGTTTTTTTTTTTTTTTTTTTTTTATTGATGTGCAGCGCGGGAGCTTGTCGGGGGGGGGGGGGAACTACAGCAGCGATACGGCGCGTTCTGACCTTCGCCTCCAGAAAGCCCACCCTGCCGCAGACCTACCGGAAGCGTCCCGGGAACGTTCTAGAACGCGCCATTCCGAGATAAGGGGCGGGTTCCGCTGCCAGACCGGGGCGCGCTAGTATAAGACTAGTCGAAGCCTTAGACTGGTCTTAGATTCTCAGGTCGGACTAGGCTAATTAAGACTGTCTATATTATTTTGATTAGCCACCTTCGCCCCTGGCTAATCTTGAGGTAAGAATTTTGTTGTTATGGCAACGAGTCGGCCTAAGTCAGAGTGGGAAGTTTAAATACTGAAGTTATTTCATAAAAGATGGTAAATCTTTGGTTGTTGGAAAGAACCTGAAGAAGAGAGAGAGTCTTTAGAGACAGAAACAACTCGTTAGAGATCTACAATAACCAAGAAGTAGTAGGAACAGGTAAATATAAGTGTCTGTAGAAAGTTTGACTAAAGATCACATTTAAGTCTAAGACTAGGTCTATCTTTATGCAACTGGCCCCTACCGGAAGCGTCCGGGAACGTTCTAGAACGCGCCATTCCGAGATAAGGGCGGGTTCCGCTGCCGGAGCGGGGCGCTTATACCGTTTGACGAAGACCCTCGAGGGTCCGACTTAACGATTTCTGCGTTTGCGTAGATTCGGACGCAAGCATCGAGTCGGGCCCGCTTTCTTTTCCCGAGCCTCGCGACTCCACCGTACGTCAACGGAGAAGTTACTCTGAAAGGAAATCCGTCTCCCCCTTAGGCCTTCCTTTACCCTAGTTAGTGCGAGACTCTTGGGTTCAGCGGTACTCTAATTGCTTTAAGAGTCATAATTGTAAGCAAGCACCCATCAGAGAGGGTGAAGGTTTCTAAACATTGTTCAGATTACATTGCTTAAAAGATGCATAAAGGAGAAAAAAAAAAAAAAAGGAAAAAAATGTTATTCAAGCACCCGACCGCCTCCCTCATGGTACGCCCACGCCGCGCTGCCTTGAACTGGCTGTTGGCAAAAGAACATCTGCTTTACCGCAAATGTTGTTAATTTGCTCAAGTTTTCAGTGTCACATTTTCCAGACCGGCGCCGCTGACTATGGGGTTTGAGTTTCCCGAAATGATTAAGTGGGAGGTTTTTGTTTTGAACAGAAAGAGAAAGGAAAAGGAGAGAGAGAGAGAGCGAGAGAGAGAGAGAGAGAGGGGGAGATTGTGCGGAACGGTAGAGAAAAGGAGTCGAAGCGCAGAGCGGAAAAGGAGGACAGAGGTGATGTAACGACGACCTTAGCCGATCTCTGCTCTCTCCGTCAGACCAGAGATGCGCGCTCTCTCCTCCCTCCTCCCTTCCCTCTTTCACTCGTTCTTTCTCCCCTCAGCTTGTTTTCCTCCTGTAGTCTGAGTGTCTCCTCCTCTCTCTCTCTCTCTATCTCTCTCTCTCTCTCTCTCTCTGTCCAGTGTGGTGTACAGTAGTTAATGATGGGGAGTCTGTTGCTGGTGGCTGTCTGCAGATATGAAGCTAGCAGGGGGCTTTGATACTGAAGCAGCAGCCAGTACAGTAGACATTACCTATTCCTCTTCATCACTACTGCTTACTGGCTCTCTCACACACACACACACACACACACACACACACACACATACACACACACACACACACGCAAATGCAGATGCAGGCGTGCAAACACATTCACACACACACAGTTCACAAGCAGCCACGTTTAACATGTCTCGCGCACATATACATACATAAACATGATCTCTATGCAATGGCATGCACACACACACACACACACACACACACACAAATGCAAGCTCACGCGGCAACAGTGAACACGTATGTGCACAAATACACGCGTTAACATATTCAAGCAGGCGCAGTCTAGGCTCGGATGCATGTGCACACACACACGTGCACGCTCGTGTGCACGCACATACAGGCGTGCACACACACACACACATAGAAACGCACACGCATGCTTGCAAATACCCATGCACATGTCAGATGAAGCATGCACACACACACACACACACACAATTGCAGGCAAATGCACACATGCGTAAACAGGTGTGCATTTGCAGACAGAAGCTGAAGCGTGCACACACACACACACACACACACACACACTCATCATAAAGTGCCAGCGGTTAAATGAGAAAGAGAATTTTTTTTTTTTTTTTTTTTTTTTTTTTTTTAAACCAAATGACATCTTACAGTTGTGACTGAGAAAACTGAACATCATCACTTGTTAAAGGTAGTCAAGCAACGAGCATCCCCGCATCCAGCCTCGTTCGTAATTACACCGGGAGTTCTACTGCAGTGCTGCACACACACACACACACACACACACACACACACACACTCGCACACACACACACACACACACGCGCAGTGCTGAGGTTGCAGCGATCTCCTTGACGCCGCTCTGACAACAGTAACAGAGTTAAAGTACTTCCATCTGTCCCCTCGGAGACTCTCGGCGAGAACAAAGACCTCCGGAGCGAGGGATGAAAGAACGATAAGAGAGGCTGGAAAATAGGAAACAAACCAAGTAGCCGGAACTAATGAACAGGTACATCGGAGGCGGAGGTGCGGGCAGGCAGGGGTGGAGGGGAAGAAAAAAAAAAAAGGGAGTGTATTTGTAGGGAGAGAGAGAGAGAGAGAAAGAGGAGATCAAGAGGCGGGTCGGGCAGGTGTTTACAAAAGAAAGAGAGAGAGAGGGAAAGAGACGGAGAGGTGATGACCGGCGAGTTTTCCCTTCCTGTCGTTTGCTGCCCCGCGGGGTCATTAGCGTTAATTATTCATGCCGCGCATCGGAGGACGTGGGGGGGGGGGGGGGGGGGGGGGGGGATGGATGGACGGTCACTTTGGAGGGAGACGAAAAGAGGAGAGGAACGGAGGGGAGAAAGAGAAGGAGTAGAAACAGTGGAGAGAATAGCGGAGAGGAGGAGAGGAGGTTTGCGGGCTGCCTCCTCCCCTCTCTTTTCTCTCCTCTCTCCTCGGTGCGTCTGTAAGCTGATAAATAATTGAGTGTGCCAAGCAGGGGACTGCATGGGTTAGAGGAGAGGAGGAGAGGAGAGGAGAGGGAGGGAGAGAGAGAGAAAAGGAGGGAGAGAGAGGGAGGAAGAGGCCTGCCGAAAGCGCTAGACAGTGAAATGGGGGGGAGCTGCTCCCGAATAGAGATCGCATCCTTTCCGCTCCTCCTCCTCCTCCTCTCCTCCTCTTCTTCTTCTTCTTCTTGTCTCAATTTTTATCCTCTTCAGTCTCTCCACACCTCCACCTCCGCCGCTCTAATCTAAAGGCATTTTCGGGATGAAGGTAGTCTTAGCTGAAGGTTTTACTCCGGCATTTTGTATCTGCTTTTACAAAGGTGAAGAGAGACAATACGCATTATGGTATCCACGCATTCATGCATATTTGTGTGTGGAATCTAATCAAAATTCCCAATATTCAATATACCTTTAAATTTGACCGTTTTTGGTGCCAAAAAAACATCAAGTGTTCACTGTTTCCTGCAGATTTGTATTTTTTCATGGTGGGAAAAGCCTCCGAAACTGCATTTAGACCAGTGTTTCTCAACGTGGGGTCCGGGGACCACAAGAGGTCCTTGAAAGGGGTTCCAGCGGGTCCCCAGAAAAATTATGAATTGTTAAACGTCAGCATTATTTAATTTACATGACGTTAACACAATTAGAGAATGTAGAAGAATGACTGTTTTGATCATAGTTTCTCTGTTATCTCTCTACCTACAATACAGATAGTCATGGAATTCTGGACAAAATCATATCTAACAATAAAAATATCCTCAGATTTGGGTCAGAGAGACAAAATCTCATCAAATGGGGGTCCATGGCCCTAATGTGGACTAAATTAGGGGTCCTTGATATGAAAAAGCTTGAGAATCACTGCATTAGGGTATTCACGCATTCATGCATACTTGTGGGGAATCTAATCAATATGCCAATATTCAATATACCTTTAAATTTGACCGTTTTAGTGCCAAAAAAACATCAAGTGTTCAGTGTTTCCCGCAGAATCGTATTATTGTCATGGTGGGAAAAGCCTCTGAAACTGCATTTAGACCATCATGGGACACTAAAACTCTCTCATTGTAACCCAGGATAATGATAGAAGAAAAAGAAGCAAACATATTAATGCGTACTTGTGTAAAATCCGATCAACATGCGGCATTGGAATCAATTCAGAAGAGCTTTCCCATAGACAACCAGTGTAGCATTGAGCAATTCTACAATAAATACGTATCAATCAAACTGCATCATATCCATCAGTGTGACAGCATCTGCGTCTGAACTCCTGCAGCCACATTGTGCGACGCTCCCCATCAGCATGCTTACTAACCCCCCCCCCATTACCGACTCCTGACATTACTCTCTAGCAGCCTGCACACTTCATTTAGCACAGTGACAAGCTCGTGGCTAGGAAGTGCGCTCGTCCCGACTACTGTTAGGAAGGCTGCAGTGTCTGTGCGAATCTCCCATCCCCTCCATATTCATTTCAGAGCGCATTTCAGAGTGTGTGTGTGTGTGTGTGTGTGTGGCCGGGAGGCGCCGGCGATCAGCCGTGTAATCCATGTAATTCTCCACTGCAGAGCGGTGTCAAACTGTTAAATGGACAAAGTGCTGCCAATGTCCACTCGCTAATGCATTAATTGATCTGTGTTTGTGGCCTCTCATCATGGCTACGGCCAAGAGCATCCACTGAGCTGTGAGGGCTGAAACTCTGGCTAACAGCTGGTGCTTCATTCAAGAGTAGTGAAAGGAAAAGGAAAGCCGCTCTGGCAGCTGAAAGTGTCCCGATTCTGATTTTTTTTTTCCCCTCACATGTGACACAGATCTGATGTTTTCTATTCGGTGTGAACAGTAAAAAGCTCCATGGAGGGTTTTTTTTTTATTATTCTAATCTGGATCACATGGATATGTGGTACAAAATCGAATCCCGAGGCATGAGACCTACATGCTCAAACAGGAATTTGTCAAGTAAATCAATGAGACGCAACAATGGAAAGAAAGACATATAGACCATTGGTATTTGCGGAGACGCCTCGATGTCTTGAGGTCTTTTGTTATTGTTACTTTGTGCGCACGTCTTTTCTGTATCGCTGTCAGTTCATATTGGTATCAGATATGGGTTACATACTAGAATAGATATGAACAGTCATCAGAAAACACAAATATGAGCAGCAATTTGGAATAGAGCATGAAGATGTGCAGTGTGAACGTAGCTTTAGAGAATGTAGAAATGAGAGTTCTTTGGAAAAACAGTTCGACTTTCAGAACGCCTTTATTTATTGGACATTTTGCAAGGGTAAAAATGCACTAAGATGTTATAAATAAAGGCAATTTAATATTTTCAAAATAGTGTCACCTTGGAATGTTTTGATTCCTTTGAACAAAAAAGCAACACTTCTTTAAAGTGAGCATGCCATCAGCTGTGTATGTGTTTGTGTGGGTTAGAGCGATATATGGGGCTAATATTGGGATTCTATTACAAATTGGATATGGCCCAGTCAGTCCACTTCTGATATGATGGAGGTTCCTTCCTGACCACAGCTAGTCAATATGTTTTTATTATTATTATTATTTTTATGTCAGATGTCTGAGCAGAGAAATCATTCCAGCGTGGTGTGGGAGGATTTTACTCAACAGTCTGTAAAACCTGCAGTGAAACCTGCCTCACTCTGCCTTAAGGAGCTGCTAACCCACCTAAAAGGATTTCATTAGTCTGGCTTTCGATGAAGAGTTTTATTGTATGATGGTCTAAATGCTGTTTCAGAGGCTTTTCCACCCTGACAAGAATGAAATTCTGGGGGGAAACACTGAATACTTGGAATTTTTGTCATTTTTTTGGCTTGACATGGGCACAAAATATCAGCAATCGGCAGCTTCAATTCAAAAATATCAGTATCCGTATCGGTGGAATCCTCAGGGGACGTCTGTGGCCGTCTCTCTCTTCAGCTCCGTGTAATCCCACGAGTCCCGCCGTATCACCGTTACACCGGTTTCCACTACACCGCCACTCGTTCTTCCATTCGCCGTGTGCTGTAATCTCCCCGCCGATAAGGAGATTAAACAGGCGAGCAGGAGAGGGGATTTCTGGGATTTCTCCTGCGAGTACAAAAGGATATCAGTGGGAGGGAGGGATATCACCCTAGGCTTTAACACCGCAGAGAGAAAGAGAGAGAGAGGAGGAGAGGGAGCGGGATGTGGGCGAGGGAGCCGGGAGCTGGAAGTGTGTCTGTGTGAGAAAGGGAGTGAGAGTGAGGGAGGTAGAAGTGTTATCACCCGGAGCCATCATTAGCACTGTTTACAGAAGGGCCACCGGGGAAAGGTCACCGCGGTGACAGTCTCTTATCGCCGCGCCGACAGCGCGCTATCACCGCGCCGACAGTGCCTGTACCTTACTTACTCAGTATCTCTGACCCCCAGATCGGTGTTTAACGGCAAACAGGCGCTCACCTAATGGATTGTGGGATAGAGAGGCGGGCCGGGCGGAAGACCCGAGGGGCCGTCGGCAGTTCGAGAAATGTGTGGAACTGTACGAATGTGAACGTTGGGGAAGTGTATGAATGTGAATGTCGCTGGAAAAGAGAAAGCACGCTCAGTCGACTTTCATTGGATAAACAAACAGGCACTCACCTAATGGATTGTGGGATAGAGAGGCGGGTCGGACGGAAGACCTGAGGCAGTTCGAGAAATGTGTGGAACTGTACGAATGTGAATGTTGCGGAACTGTATGAATGTGAATGTCGCTGGAAAAGAGAAAGCATGCTCAGTCGACTTTCATTGGATAAACAAACAGGCACTCACCTAATGGATTGTGGGATAGAGAGGCGGGTCGGACGCAGGACTCGAGGGGCATTTGGTCGCCGGTTCGCGAACTGTGTGGAACTGTACGAATGTGAATGTTGTGGAATTGTATGAATGGGAATGTTGCTGAAAAAGAGAAAAGACAAAGCACGCTCAGTTGACTCTCATTGGCTTAAACAAAGCGGCACTCACCCAATGGATTGTGGGATAGAAAGGCAAGTCGGACGCAGGATTCGAAGGGCCGTTTGGTCGGGAGTTCGAGAAATGTGTGGAACTGCACGAATGGGAATGTTGTGGAACTGTGTGAATGTGAATGTTGCTGGAAAAGAGCAAGCATGCGGTTCGAGAAATGTGTGGAACTGTAGAGGACTCGAGGGGCACTTGGTCGCACGTTCGAGAAATGTGCGGAACTGTGCGAATGTGAATCAGGATGTCGCCGGAAAAGCCAAAGCACGCTCAGTCGACTTTCATTGGATAAACAGACAGGCGCTCACCTAATAGATTGTGGGATAGAGAGGCGGGTCAGATGGAGAACTTAAGGGCCATTTGGTCAGCGGTTCGAGAAATGTGCGGAACTGTACGAATGTGAATCGGGGGGTTGCCGGGCAAGAGCGAGCACGCTCAGTCGACTTTCATTGGCTAAATAAAGGTTCAAATAAAATAAAAAAGGAAACACTCGGTAGGGTAGGAGGAGGGTCAAGAGCTGTTAAACGGAGCGGAGGGGCGTGTGAAAAGTCGCGGAAGGTACCGCAGGGAGGAAACACTGACATCCCCTCACATTATGAATGAACACAAACCAAGTGGGCAAGGGTCGTAAAGCTTTTACACGCTATCTTGAGATACTCGGGTCTTATCTGCGATCGGAGACAGGGTGTAATTAGATTAGATTTGATTGGACTCTTAATAGACTTCCAAATAAAAGGGGCCACCATTGATCCGGTCATGAATCTAATGAACGGAATGGTTTTATGTATGAGTTGAAGTGATCTTGCGCGTTCGGGTCGGCGGGTTACGTCGACGGCGGAGTGACTCTATTTCTCTTTCTGCCAGTCTGTCTATCTCTCTCTCTCTCTCTCTCTCTCCCCTTCTCTCTCTCTTTCCCCACCCACACATACAAGCCACCCCAGCCGAGAGGTCTCGGGCCTTAGAGGCAATAAAGTTAGCTATCGATCAATACTCGGCCCCCACCTCTCCTCTCTCAACCTCCCTCCACCTCTCCAGCAGGCGGCACAAGGTCAGCCGCGGGGTCCTTCCACGCCCTGCGTCTCGGCTTGATGATGCGGGCAAGGCCGAGGGAAGGGAGCGGGAACAGTGGAGGAGGGAGGCTAAGCATGAAATGAACAATTAGAGAAGCCCATAAAGCAATGGGCATAATCACTCAGAGTGTAACGTGCCGCAGTAACGCGCACGCACGTACGCACACACAAACACACACACACACAGATGTAAGCAGTTGAAAAGCAATTTTACAAAGCTATATTTAGATATGCTGCATTGCTGGTGTCAGACCTATTCACACTGTCCCAGGAGAGCCTCCAAAATGGCGGCTTGAACCCTTTCACACTAAAACCAGCAACCAGCAGTATATAGTATACTAAGAATATATATAGTAGTGTACATAAGTCCCAGCAAGCCATGGAAAACATGGGAATGATGGTGCAGATTTATTGTTGGAGGTAGTTGTTCAAGAAGAAGTGTATTTTAAGTGCGCAATAGCTTTTATTCTGAAAAAAGGGTGATGGCCACAGTCGTTGCCACCGTTTGCTGTTCTGTTAAGTTTGTTGTTTGGTAAGTTTCACTCCGATTCCGCACTTTAAGTATGAGCAAACCT
This sequence comes from Centroberyx affinis, assembly GCF_046629955.1. Taxonomy (NCBI): domain Eukaryota; kingdom Metazoa; phylum Chordata; class Actinopteri; order Beryciformes; family Berycidae; genus Centroberyx; species Centroberyx affinis. The sequence continues at coordinate 12,039 of NW_027284276.1, read as the reverse complement.
GATCCTGAGACTTTATTTACATCACCGTTCAAGGATTTCTGTTTCTGCTTATTCAGAAATACGCTTTGCAGGTCCGATGCATCTTATTGTTTAGTGGAATGGACTCAAATCTCTGTTCATCTCTATAAACCTGTTTTATTTGAAATACTGTAACATTTAACAGAACGTTAACTTATTTTGCACTGGAACCACTGATGGAAATATTATGTTAAGGACAAAACACCAACTTCATAATGATAAGTAATCTTCTTTTAGATCGATTATGCCGGTCTGTGCATGTATAAAAAGAGATATTAATGAAGATACATGTAAGACATCAGATTAGATTTTGAAGCTTGATTGAAGCCTTTGATTCAATGTTTGAATGTTGTTGAAAGGCTTAAGTCATTGTGGTGTGGTTCCATGTTTGAGGCTTAACTTCCAAAGTGTGTCATGTTTTCTCCACCCAGCTGGAGAGCTGATTTTGGGGCTTAAACAAAACGTGTTGCTTTTTCTCGCCCGGCATTAGCTTTACCTCCAGGGAATCAACCAATGCCTGTTTTGTTTTTTTTACCTGGAATCCACCCATAGCAGCCTCACCTCCCCAGGGATCAACCAATAACTGCTTTATTCATCTGGCTCCAATCAATGATAAGGTCACAAAATGCTTTAACGATCAAATAAAAAACATGTAAAGGCACCGCAAGAATAAAAGATGAGAATAGAGGGTAAAAACAATAAAAAAGTAAAGTTTTCGGATAAAAAAACATCACACTAAAGCAAGTCATGTACTCTCTATGAAGTATGCGATGAACGCTGGCAAAATAAAGATCAATGAGGAACTCGAGGATTACCACTTTAAAAGTTTCCCCCATGTGGAGGACAAAACTCTTCATTCTCTTCTCCATCATTCTCCATCATTCACCTGAGGATTGTCAAAATCAGGCAACTACTGTAGTATTACGAGATATTTCATGCATCCTACATACAGACGGGGACAAATCCTCAGCGAGAGAAACAACAATCTAGTCTAGACAGCACCAAAGTACTTTGAGTGGATACAGACTCCAGACACCAGTCGGAACAATAGAGCGCATATCAGGTTTATCTTTTATATTTGGCCTTTTTTTTCTGAAAAGGCGGAAAAAGGAAAAGCCACGCTCCGACGGCCTTAATGTGAAAACTTGATGGAGTGGAAACGTCACAAAACGTTCGTATGTCAAATATAAAGTTTGAGTCATGGGATGAAATAAAATGAAATTAAAGGGGTTTGGCTGAAAACAGGTAGAGTTTTACCCCCCTAAGCTTTCCATGAGGACCAATCTCACCATGGATGGGCAATGACCCATATGAGAGGCATTGTGGTCAAAGGGGTGTATTTTCTATGGCACACACACACACACACACAAAATGACCAGTATGGATCATTAAGAGCTTGCTTTGCACACACACGCGCACACACACACACACACATACACACACACAGGGGTAGTAAATGGAACAGCAGCCCAGTGACATTAACGTTATAGGTTATTGAGCGATTTTAAAGGATTTATAGGGCAGGGCAAGAGACTGTGGCAGAGAGAGAGAGAGAGAACGGTAGAAATAAGACTGTTCAGAAACACGCACGCGCACACACCACACACACACACACACACACACACACACACACCCCAGTGCCGTATAGCTGCGCCACTGCTCATATAAATTACCAGTGAGTTTTATACCTCTCAACATGGCCTGTTTCCCTCTGTCTGCTTTTTTTTTTCCTCCTCTCTCCCTCCATCTCTCCATCTCTCTCTCTCTCCCTCCCTCCCTCGCTTCATCACCCCCCCCCCCCCTCCCACCCTGTGTACCAGGTCAGCCTGGGAAATAGCTGCTGTTTGAAGTCAGCTGCAGCTTTCACATCTCTTCCCTTTGTTCCCCAATCCCCACCAGCTTGACATCCGCCGTGTGTGTGTGTGTATAAATGTGTGTGTGTGTGTGTGCATGTGTGTAGACAATATACCTGCACATGCATTTGTGACTTGCATCCATGTGTGTGTGTATGTACTGTATGGCACTGTCATTGCCAGCATAAGGCAAACCACTACAATATGAACATTCTGAAAAGCATTCATTTATGCTTTTTACCCCTTAAAAGACCCAATTTTTACATCAGTTTGATACAACTTACTATGATGTGCACTATGGATTTCATAACATATAGATTTATATTCAGCTTAAAAAGGTGGTAGACTGAGTTTAGCTGTGTTTACCCTGCACTACATCCCCTGTTATTCCGATGCTTACGTATAATTGAATGTATTGTGATTATGTGTTTTATGTGCAATGTGAGTGTGTTTTCACCCTGTGTTGATGATGTGTGTTTCTTTTTTAAAACAGAACTGCTATGATGCATAACAAATTTCAGAGAAATTTTATCGTATCTTGAAAACATAAATAGAAAACATAATAGAAATACATCTACTTTTGTAATTTTTTTCTCTAAGAGCAATGCTTGTACTAGAGTATTCAGTAGTAGAGAAAAGTACATACTAGTGTATTCAGTATTACAGTATTCAGTATTAGAGGAAAGTGTGTACTAGTGTATTCAGTATTTCAATATTAGAGAAAAGTATGTATTAGTGTATTCAGTATTACAGTATTCAGTATTAGAGGAAAGTGTGTACTAGTGTATTCAGTATTTCAGTATTAGAGGAACGTGTGTACTAGAGTATTAAGTATTACAGTATTCAGTATTAGAGGAAAGTGTGTACTGGTGTATTTAGTATTACAGTATTCAGTATTAGAGGGAAGTGTGTACTAGTGTATTCAGTATTACAGTATTCAGTATTAGAGGAAAGTGTGTACTAGAGTATTCAGTATTAGAGGAAAGTGTGTACTAGAGTATTCAGTATTTCAGTATTAGAGCAAAGTGTGTATTAGTGTAATTACAGTATTCAGTATTAGAGGAAAGTGTGTACTAGTGTATTCAGTATTCAGTATTAGAGAAAAGTGTGTACTGGTGTATTCACTATTACAATATTCAGTATTAGAGGAAAGCGTGTACTAGTGTATTACAGTATTCAGTATTAGAGGAAAGCGTGTATTAGTGTATTCAGTATTACAGTATTCAGTATTATAGGAAAGTGTACTAGTGTATTCAGTATTACAGTATTCAGTATTAGAGGAAAGTGTATTAGTGTATTCAGTATTACAGTATTCAGTATTAGAGGAAAGTGTGTATTAGTGTATTCAGTATTACAGTATTCAGTAGTAGAGGAAAGTGTGTATTAGTGTATTCAGTATTAGAGGGAATCTTGTATCAGAGCGTTCTACTGAGTCTGTTGGACGCTTGCTTTGCTATTCTCTGGTCTACTGTTCCCCTCTGGGGCTGTCTGGATTTGACTGTCAGTCTCTCCCACTATTTAATGGGTGTGTGTGTGTGTGTGTGTGTGTGTGTGTGTGTGTGTGCATGGTTTGGTTTGAGTAACGTTCTCTAAAAGCCTTTTTAGTGGGCTTCCGTTGGACTCGCGCAACGGCTTTCTGGGAAATGGCAAGGAATGAAGGGAGCTGAGGGACGAGGGAAAAAGAGACACTTTTCTTTTTTTTTTTTTTATCCAACTACTGCTACTCCTTCTTCTTCTCCTCCTCTTTCTCCTCTTCTGATCTTCCTTTCCTTTCTTCCTCCAACTTTTCCTTTCATTCGGTCTCCCTCTGGATGATCTAAGAGGCGTAGCTGCGGTTGAGGGAAATCTCGTCGGTTTATTTTGACGCTAGCTTCCTCACTGATCACCACGTTTGGCATAGAAGCAACATGTAAACTTGGAGGCCACATCTACAAGTTAAGGAAAAAAGTGGTTTGCATATATGGAATCTGTCATCTTGAGAAAATGGCTGTTAAAGTTTTTTCTTTAGCTAACTTTGTACTTTATGTACTTGACACAGCTGGTATAAAAACGTACAAACTAACTATTTATAGTACGTACGTTCGTTGTACGTACGTTCGTCCCATTCTCGTGAACGCGATATCTCAGGAACGCCTTGAGGGAATTCCTTCAAATTTGGCACAAACGTCCACTTGGACTCAAGGATGAACTGATTCGATTTTGGCGGTCAAAGGTCAAAGGTCAAGGTCACTGTGACCTCACGTCCGTCCCATTCTCATGAGCGCGATATCTCAGGAACGCCTGGAGGGAATTTCATTACATCTGGCACAAACGTCCACTGGGACTCAAGGGTGAACTGATTAGAATTTGGTGGTCAAAGTTCAAAGGTCAAGGTCACTGTGACCTCACAAAAGATGAGAGAATTCATACGCTAACTATGACAAAATTTCACACAAATGTCCAATAGGATAAAATGATGAAGTGATGACATTTTATATCCAAAAGTTGCTTACCACTGTAGCTGAGAAAACCATCTTGGGTCATTCTACAAAAATGGTGGAAGTGCTGTCACTTACTTTTGCAGACACCAAAATCCTTTAAGTTGACCTAATAATCACATTAATTATATATGTTCAATAAATAAAGACTGTCCTTGCAATGATAAAACAAAGTTTATTGGCGGAGGTTATTTCTAGTTTCGATTACTGTTTTCTATATGTTATGAATCTACAGTAGTTATAGAAGCAAAATATTATATCTCAAAATTGACCAATCCAGCCAAAATCATAATTTTCCCCTGTGGTGCTTTGGTTTAAATCCACCTAAGATGCGTACCTGCAGTTTTGTGAAATCTCATTGGTTGATCATCATGTTTAACATCTAAGTGTCTGATTTGTGTACATGAGGGTGTGTATGTTTAATGTGTGTGTGTGTGTGTTTTCTTTTGGGTGTGTATGGACTGTATGGATTGTACTGTACGTCTTATCAGATCATCTCACCAATTGACGACTTGGTCCAAATGACTTCAAGCGCCCTTATGCCACAGATAACCACACCATCACCACTCTCTCTTTCTCTTTCTCTCTCTCTCTCTCTCTCTCTCTCTCTCTCTCTCTCTCTCTCTCTCTCTCTCTCTCTCTCTCTCTCTCTCTCCCTCTCTCTCTCTACAGTATCTCTCCCTGGCATCAGGCCTGTATGGATTCCTCTGCGCTAGCCACACCTTAGCGTGGCTTCACAAACTGCAGGCTACTGTACGTATCCGTCCACAGCGTGTTGAGACAAACCGATGCTAACGTAAACAGTGGCCTAACAATGCTATCGGTCCCTATGGACATCACATGAATATACAGTACGGAGGGTATAAACATGTACTCCCCCCCCTACACACACACACACACATGGGATGGGTGTGTGTTTACCCATGCGCTGCTTTGTCTATTTAGCTCGCCACACTTGCTTATTCTGCACACACATGCTCTCTTGACATGCAGCACAGGAAGGGAAGGTTTACGCTGGTTCACCATGGGAATTCCCAAATGCGTGTGTGTGGCATGTACATGCATGCATGCAATAAGTGTGTGCGTGCACCTACAGTATGTGCCAGGGTTAGACAGGGTATTCCCAGTGTGTGTTTAACAGTAGCTGGTCTTTAATGAGTACACACATCTCCGAAGCAGCATTCCCGCCCATCAGGCACGCACACCGGAGAATTCCGATTATTCTCCGGCTCCGCCAATGAGCCGTCGCAAAGTTTTCGAGGTCACAGGTCAAAGTCTGTATCGATTGGCTGATGTTTCCTCGGGAGGAAAACAGCTTTTTGATCCTGTCCGCGTTATCATTTTTTTACCACCCGTTTCCCTGCCTTTATTTTTGCGCCAAACACACTTCTCATTATGTTAATAAAGGCGATTCCCCAGATGATGCTACCTACAGGCTTTGCGAAGGGGGCTCGGCCGGCCACAAAATGGCGGTCGCGGGGGGGGGGGGGGGGTTCACAGGGGTTAATCATGGTCAGGTTAGAGCTGATCCCATCGAGAGTGTACCCTGGGCAGTGATCTGGCTCTGTTATCCCGGGCTTAGATTGGGCTCTCAGCTGAATCTGATTGTCTGGAGGCAGACGGCGATATACCATGCTCAGGAGATGTGTGCGTATTGTAAACTCTGCAGCAATTGTGCAAAGGTGTGCGGGTAAAAGTGCATCGGCGTATGTGCGGTGTGTGTTTGTGTGTGTGTGTGTGTGCGGGGGCGATGATGACAGCGTTGCCGTATATTACACCACTCTTCAGTAAACCGCAGACAAAGCAGAACAAACTTCTGCCGTTCCGATTCCAATTATTCATGCCAATCAAATATCAACCCATCGATGGGACTCTGTCACTCAAACGCCTCTCCGTGCACTAACAAGTAAACAGATGCCACAGCGAGAACCTATCCCTCTTAATCACTATTCATTTGTGAAGGACAAACGCACAAAATCCTGGCTCTTTAAAGGACAATAGCAGTGTGTCATTTAGAGTTATCGCCCATTTACTTCTGTCTAGCTTAAAATTTTAAAATACAAACTTTACAGTGTCAAAATGAGCTTGAAATGAACCGGTGTCCCGGCGAACAAATATGCCCCCAAAAATAAAAAAGACATGGATGTGACAGTAAAGTGTTTTTGAGGGATTATTTCCCGGAGGAGACTTGCATTTCTCCCTGTGGGTGTCAGCTGATTGACAGGCAGCAGAGCGGAACACGCAGTGATATGAAAACACTCAACTCGGACACGGTGAAATAAGGATGAAACAGAAAGTTTGACCAAACCGGATGAAGGCTGCATGTTTACCGTGATGGATTATCTCCTAAGTTGTTTCTCATACCGGACAAGAATGAATGGCAGCAAATGGCTTCTTCTGAAGGGAGGAAATGAGCCGTGGCATTTTCCAACTATGCTGACTGTGTGCAGAAGCCAGCAGGAAGAATGGAAAGGAAAGGGGAACCTAGACCATTGGTGCAAACTCGGAAAAAACACCGGTATTATCCTTTAAAGGTGCATTAAGTAAGAGTTTTACTGTCCCATAGTACAAAATTACCATAATATATGATATAATAATATATAAGTTTTTGGAGTTTCAAAACACTCTCAATCCCCCCCTCCACCTGCTGACATTTTCAGCTGTTCATAGATGGAGGACAGTGCTACAAGCGAGGGACCGGCATCAAAACACAGCAAATGACAAAGCAGTGTCATCATATCAGGGGCGGACTTAGTGATTTGGGGGCCCTGGGCAAAGGCAAGCATGGGGCCCCCCCAAATCGCTTTTTAATCCATCCTTTCTATGTATAAACTTTGGTCGCTTTGCCTATTTTATTTTTTAAACTTCTGACTCAAGATTTAAATAATCTATTGGAACAAAAAAAGTGTGTTTTTCAATTACATTTCTTGATTAATTGATTAAAAATAAGTTTGCATTAGTTCTATTATTGCCTTTTCTGGGGCCCTCTGGCTGCTGGGGCCCAAGGCAGTCGCTTAAGACCGCCCCAGATCATTATTCCAGTATTTAGCACGGTGATATATTACGTTTCTGTTGGAGCTCTGCTCTAATTAGCTAGCTTACGCCTCTATTGGTAAAATGTGACTGTTTGTATCAATTACAGGCCACCATGAAGTCCACCAGGGAAGTGTTGATGTTGAAGTTGATAAAAGTGAAAGATTACTTAATTCCCCTTTAACATGTTGACTAGCCCAGTGATTCTCAACCGTTTTCATGTCAAGGACCCCTAATTTAGTCCACATTTGGGCCCCGGACCCCCATTTGATAACATTTTGTCTGTCAAACCCAAATCTGAGAATATTTTTATTGTTAGATATGATTTTGTCCAGAATCCCATGACTATCTGTATTGTAGGTAGAGAGATAACAGTGCAACTATGATCAAAACAGTCATTCTTCTACATTCTCTGATTGTGTTAACTTCTTGTAAATGAAATAATGCTGAAGTTTTACAGTTTTTCAATTTGCTGGGGACCCCCTGGAACTCCCTCAAGGACCCCTGGTGGTCCCCAGACCCCCCATTGAGAACCACTGGACTAGCCAGTGGGTGAAACATCTTTTATACAATCAAGAAGTAAACATTGCAATCATACCACACTAGAAATATGTAATTGACATACGACATTAGCAGTTAATATATATTTTTTGATTAGATCTATAATTAGCAGGTAGTTAACCTCCTGTTTGCTTTGTCAGTTACCTCCCTGAAATCCATATTCCATAGAAATAATACAAATGAGCCAGGCGGATGCTTACTATAATTGAGGTTTCTACTCTACTCTACTCTACAAAAAAAAGTTTCATGGCCAGCGGGGAGTTTCCTAGTATCGGGGTCCAAAACTTAGTATGGATAGACGTAGAGTACCGACTCAGCCCGTCCCGTACAGAATTAATCAGATGGCTCTAAAACCTAATACCATAACCTAATATTCCCTCAGAAATGGCTGGAGCTGTATTGATTGTGCTGTCAGGCCTATGTAAATGCCTCTCTCGGCTATCGCTTTTGACCGAGACGATGTGAGGCGTCTGACAGCTTAATTTGACAGGCCGAGCGTCCGCGCCCGTTGATCCGATCTGCCTGGTGCCATGTGTACACAGCGAAAAGCATCATTGGAATTTTACTACGGGGCACTTTTCCGAGTTGGAACGTCTGAGTCATGAATTTGTGAAACAGTCTCTAAACTGTTTTAAATATTTAAGCAGCCTATGAATTGGTTCCACGGGGGGGGGGGGGGGGGAATTGGAAGTGGCCTTTCTTTTATACGGTTCCACCAGGTGATTTGAAGGATGAACGCCTTTCAGAGTAAAAGCCCCACATCGCTGCAGGATTAAAAAACAATGACTATTGACGCTTAACTGTGAATGGCTTTTGGAATTCTACCAGAAAGCAATGACAGAATTCAGATTTGTTTCATTTTTTATTTTTTTTATTTGTTGCCTCGAGGGCGTGACGTCACGTGAAGTTATTGTTTTCCAAAATTATCGGTAAATCTCTTATTAGCTAATCTCCTTTATTACCCGGACCTGGCAAACCGTTTTAAATATTTAAGCAGCCTATGAATTGGGCCCACGGGGGGGGGGGGGGGGGGGGGGGGGGGGGGATTGGAAGTGGCCTTTCTTTTATACGGTTCCACCAGGTGATTTGAAGGATGAACGCCTTTCAGAGTAAAAGCCCCACATCGCTGCAGGATTAAAAAACAATGACTATTGACGCTTAACTGTGAATGGCTTTTGGAATTCTAACAGAAAGCAATGACAGAATTCTGAATTTTTTTCTTTTTTTTTTCTTATTTGCTGCCTCGAGGGCGTGACGTCACGCGAAGTTATTGTTTTCCAAATTATCGGCGAATCTCTTATTAGCTAATCTCCTTTATTACCCGGACCTGGCTAATGCAATTAGCGACGTAGCTCCCCCCCCACCCCACCCCCCCTGCCGTTTCGACGAATGCCGGCACCGTTCGCTCAATAATGGCGTTTTAGTCAAAATTATGACCCAATTAGACCTAGTTTCACATTCATTTGATTTCACAGAGGGGCCCGGTTACGTTTCACTTCGTATGTAATTACAGCAGAATTAATATCAGCCACTGTAATTGGGTTTCAAGGCAAAGTTAACTAAGTAATAGCACCGAGGAGAGGCTAGAGGGGGAATATGATATTTAAACCTGAGGAATTGTCGCTCCGCCATGCAGAAAGGGAATAATTGTCATCATTTTTTTTTTTTTTTTTTTTTTTTTTTTTTAAACCCCCGCACTGATACTGCAAGCCAAGCATCGCTAAGTCATGTACAATTAAGAGGAAGGGATTGTTTGCTATGAGGCATTTACAAGGGACCTGAAACTCTAATGAACCAATCAGGTTATCTGTCTTCAACACTGGAAGAAGTGGTGCTGCTGTAAATGAGGGTAAAAAATATTTTCCAACACTAAACGCACTTTGGCACCTGCATTTATCAGTAGGTTTTTTCTTTTACTGCTTTATTCAATGACTGTGGGATTGCATAGCAGCTCACAGTGTGTGTGTGTGTGTGTGTGTGTGTGTGTGTGTCCGGATGCTCTGTTTTCCTACTAATGGACAAGAGGTCTTTAAAAAGGTGTGTGTGTGTGTGAGTTTGTGTGCAATTGTCAGGATGCTCTGTTTTACTGGTGATGGACCGGTGATGAGCGCTTTACAAAAGGTGTGTGTGTGTGTGTGTGTGTGTGTGTGTGTGTGTGCGCTAATGCGTCCATTTGTGTGTGTGTGTGCGCGTATGTCAGGATGCTTTATATTCCTGGTAATGGACAAGGGGAAGTGTTCAAAATATCTGTGTGTGTGTGTGTGTGTGTGTGTGTGTGTGTGTGGTGCCGGTTTGCCAGTTGCCCCCCCCCCCACCCCCCCAGCCTTTTCTAGTCCATTCTCCTCCTTTTCTGTTCTCAAAGTGAAATTACACGCCTCTAATTTCTCCTCCTCCATCCCTTCATCCCTTCATTAATATTTAAAGCGACACCTTGAGCAAACTCGCACACCGAAAAAAGAGAGGGAGAGAGAGAGAGAGAGGGAGAGAGAGAGAGGAAAGTGGGCGAGGGGATTGTGTTCGCTGGAATCCTTTAATCCGGGAGAATTAGCCGTTTAATAGCGAGTCGCCATTTGTAGATTACAGGGCTTAGACTCCCGGGACCCGACGCTCTCTGACGCCTGCTTAAACACTTCCAACCTGTAAGCTCACACACACACACACACACACACACACACACCACGCACACACACACACACACCACACACACACACACACACACACACACACACACCACACACACACACACACACACACACACACACACACACACCACGCACACACACACACACACCACACACACCACACACACACACACACACACACACACACCACGCACACACACACACCACACACACATATACACGCACACACACACGGACAAGCAGATTTCCTTAAGATTTCCGCTTGTGCATTACTGGGAAAACAGAGTACCTGGACACACACACACACACACACACACACACACGCATGCATACTCACACATGCACATATGCACACACACACACACACACACACACATATTCAGAGGCAACGCTGCCCAGGAAGGCATATTGCTGAAAATAAAGATATTTTGTTGTGCTGCTATGTGTGTGTGTGTGTGTGTATGTGTGTGTGTGTGTGTGTGTGTGTGTGTGTGTCAGCGTGTGAAATAGATGGAGATAGGGAGAGTGTGTTGTTGAGGACAGCCTTTTGATTCATGCATATGCAATTTGGTAACATCAGTCCTCTCCTTTTCTTTGTCCTTCCATCGCTCTTTCAGCCGCTCTTCTCCCCTCTTTTCTTATTCACCCCTTTTGCTCCCATGTAGATTAACGTAAAGCGGCACACACACACACACACACACACACACACACACATATACATATATTGCACACCGGGGGGGATCAAACGGCCCGCTATCTGCTCTCCTTCTCATCATCATTTTTGCGGGAGATGACGACTGTCTGTTGTCCCAGGTGGAGATAAGGCCCCACACAGGAAGCAGCTCTGTGTGTTTTTAATAATCGGGGCAGGCGGTGAGTCATTTACTCCTCGCCACGGAAACCAGATGCTATCGCCCCCCCCCCCCCCCCCTCACAACCCCGCAACATGAATGAACGAATAGAGAGAGGGGAAAAAAGAAAGACAGACTTTACAGTGGACTATCCTTCTTCTTTTTTGTAGTGACCCCAAAACAGCCTGTTGTGTTTTTTATGAGATTGTCCTATTGGTTAATTTAAGTCTTAATCGATGGGAACATAGACTAGAAATCAAAAATCCAAATATCCATGTGTCCCTATTGGCTCAGGTGCTCTGGTAACACTTTACAATAAGGGTCACTAAGTTAAGGGTTATTTAATGCTTAATAATAATTAATTAACCCTTAATTAACAGTTAACTAATGTCTAATTTACTAATGGGGTTCATATTAACTAAGGTATTAATATATACATTACACATCATTGTGTTAGTTAATGCTTAATAAACATGAACTAACCCTTTAATTAATTAATTAATTAAAGGGTTTATTTAATTAACAGTTAACTAATGTGTAATTTACTAATGGTGTTCATGTTAACTAAGGTATTAATTTATACATTATTTAATAGTTTAGTAAA
>NW_027284275.1:0-12362 GCF_046629955.1 Centroberyx affinis | reverse complement strand
TACAGCAGGGGACGAGTCCTGGGACACAAGGCGGCAACAAGTGTGTGAATTTTAAATGGACGCTGGTGTCAAACAGAAAGGTTTGTTTGGAATACAATACTCCTAATGTGAATCACCAGGGTCCATCCAAAAACCTGTCTAATGTTGCCATAGCAGCAAATGTAACTCGCATCACAGAACCGATTATTAAATAAAAAAAACGTATCAACATATTTAATGTTTGATGAGTTCAAAGGTAACCTGATTTTTAAATGGAGTATGGTGAAATAAATAAATAAAAAAACTTACATGAATTGGATTCTAAAGCTGATTCCAGAGCAGCGCAGAATTCAGATTTCTGGGCCAAAACGCCCCACTGCAGAACCTTGGACTGCAGCAAAGAAATTAATATTAGTATAAAAAATGATCAAAACTAAAATTCAATTGAAATTTTAAAAAATAAACATTGTTTGGGGGGGGGGGGGGTCACATGACTGAACACATGGCCGCCTCTCTTTCTAACCTAACAGAAAGCTGTGGTGTGTCTCCAGCTCTTTATCTCTCTCTTCTTCTTCATCTGTCATGGCCGCCTCTCTCTCTCTCAGGGTTTCATCACCAGGTGGCAGGAAGTTTAAATATTGACCATAAGATCTAATCTGGTTCACTTTTCACCACTGAAATTCACCACTGAATGAACAGTGAAGTTCCTCAGTGTCGTCACATGCAGCCTGAGCTGAAGTCTCAGACATGTCAAAGAAATCCATAAAGTGAAGAAACTTTCAAAACTAATGAAATGAAAAGTTTCTGAATATCAAACATTTACAACAAACTGTTTACTGAAACTGATGCAGAAAACAAAGAAACTTCTAATAAATTTATATAAAAGATCTGAGGTGCACAGTGCTGTATATCTTTATTTATTTATTATTTAACCCTGGGACACCTGCTAGAGCTGAACATAGGAGGAGGAGGAGGAGGAGGAGGACAGGAACGTAAAGCACACAGGAGGAGGAGGAGCACGTAGAGGAGGAGGAGGACAGGAACGTAAAGCACACAGGAGGAGGAGGAGGAGGAGGAGTGGAGGACAGGAACGTAAAGCACACAGGAGGAGGAGGTGGAGGAGGAGGAGGAGCAGGTAGAGGAGGAGCAGGAGGTTATTATGTAGTTTCTAGTCATTTCATGTTTTGGTGCACCGGCCCTTTAAGAGCCTGTGTGTTTTTCCTCAAGCACACAGGAGGAGGAGGAGGAGGAGGAGGACAGGAACGTAAAGCACACAGGAGGAGGAGGAGGAGCAGGTAGAGGAGGAGGAGGAGGAGGAGGACAGGAACGTAAAGCACACAGGAGGAGGAGGAGCACGTAGAGGAGGAGGAGGACAGGAACGTAAAGCACACAGGAGGAGGAGGAGCACGTAGAGGAGGAGGAGGACAGGAACGTAAAGCACACAGGAGGAGGAGGAGGAGCAGGTAGAGGAGGAGGAGGAGGAGGAGGACAGGAACGTAAAGCACACAGGAGGAGGAGGAGCACGTAGAGGAGGAGGAGGACAGGAACGTAAAGCACACAGGAGGAGGAGGAGCACGTAGAGGAGGAGGAGGACAGGAACGTAAAGCACACAGGAGGAGGAGGAGGAGCAGGTAGAGGAGGAGGAGGAGGAGGAGGACAGGAACGTAAAGCACACAGGAGGAGGAGGAGGAGCAGGTAGAGGAGGAGGAGGAGGAGGAGGACAGGAACGTAAAGCACACAGGAGGAGGAGGAGGAGCAGGTAGAGGAGGAGGAGGAGGAGGAGGAGGACAGGAACGTAAAGCACACAGGAGGAGGAGGAGCAGGTAGAGGAGGAGGAGGAGGAGGAGGACAGGAATGTAAAGCACACAGGAGGAGGAGGAGGAGCAGGTAGAGGAGGAGGAGGAGGAGGAGGAGGACAGGAACGTAAAGCACACAGGAGGAGGAGGAGCAGGTAGAGGAGGAGGAGGAGGAGGAGGACAGGAATGTAAAGCACACAGGAGGAGGTGGAGGAGGAGGAGGAGCAGGTAGAGGAGGAGGAGGAGGTGGTAGAGGAAGAGGACAGGAACGTAAAGCACACAGGAGGAGGAGGAGGAGCAGGTAGAGGAGGAGGAGGAGGACAGGAACGTAAAGCACACAGGAGGAGGAGGAGGAGGAGGAGCAGGAGGAGGAGGAGCAGGTAGAGGAGGAGGAGGAGCAGGTAGAGGAGGAGGAAGAGGAGGAGGACAGGAACGTAAAGCACACAGGAGGAGGAGGAGGAGGAGCAGGTAGAGGAGGAGGTGGACAGGAACGTAAAGCACACAGGAGGAGGAGGAGGAGCAGGTAGAGGAGGAGAAGCAGGTAGAGGTGGAGGTGGAGGAGGAGGAGCAGGTAGAGGAGGAGGAGGAGGAGCAGGTAGAGGAGGAGGAGCAGGTAGAGGAGGAGCAGGAGGAGGTAGAGGAGGAGGAGGAGGTGGTAGAGGAGGAGGAGGAGGAGGTAGAGGAGGAGGAGGTGGTAGAGGAGGAGGAGATAGAGGAGGAGGAGGAGCAGGTATAGGAGGAGGAGGAGGTAGAGGAGCATGTTAGCATGTTAGCATGCTAACATGCTAACATGCTAACATGTTAGCAGGTCTGATGAGGGGAAACATGTTATTTGGGCCCAGGGTTCAAAATACCCAACTATCCCTTTAAAACAAGAAACGTTAATAACATTTGTATGAACATTATAGAAATATACTATATAAAAAAACACAACAAAACTGATGACATCACCTGGACTTCCTGTTGTTGCTGTGTTTGGTCAGGTGACAGGAAGTGAGGCGTGAGGCCGGTGAGCGTCGGCAGGAAGAAGGAGCAGCTGCTGGAGCAGCAGGAGGAGCGGAGGGACGATTACGCTTCTGGAAAACATAAAAAAATATATATACATAAATATTAAAAATAAAAACCATATTAGATTTAGAATAGATTTAAAAATGTATTAAGCAGCAGGGGGCACCAACGGACAATTACAACAGAAAAATGTAGAAGAAAAAAATAATTTAAAAAATGATCATTAAAAAAAATCATACAAAAATAAAAGAAATATAATATAAATCCGCTTCTGGAAAATGAATTAAAATTAAAATGTTGAAAGATTTAAGATTTAGGAAAAAAAAAAACCCCTCCATAAATCATTAAAAAAAAAATCATAAATAAAAACATTCAGATTTAAATATTTATTATTTATATTTATTATTTATCAGCCAGGTTAATTCACAACATTAGCGTTAGCCTAGCCGTTAAAAAATACTAACTCATTACATTTTATAACAGCCAAATCTGATTGGTGGAAATCCTATAAAAAAAACCTCTGCCCAGTAACAGTATTTATTTTTTTTGCCGCCTAACTTGATTGGTGGAAATCTTAAAACAAAAAATCTGCCTCGTATTTTTTCACCCCCAATGTAATTAAATTGTTGTATTATCATGTTAGCGTGTTAGCCTGTTAGCGTGTTAGCCTGTTAGCGTGTTAGCCTGTTAGCGTGTTAGCCTGTTAGCGTGTTAGCCTGTTAGCGTGTTAGCCTAGCCGTTAGCATTCTGACCCTGATAGCTTCCAGCTGCAGCAGACTCTTCCAGCGAGACTCCGCCTGCAGCGACAGCGTCACAAGCTCCGCCTCCAGTTGCCGCGGCGACACGTACGCCTCGTCCTCGTCCTCGTCTGATGATGTCACTTCCTGTTCAGCCTCATCTGATGAAAAAAGAGAGAGATGAATATATGGGAAAAATGGGCGAGCGACAGAGAACGAATGAGAGAGAGAGAGAGGGGCGAGCCAGATAGAAATTGAACGGCACCTGGCCGCGCGCCGGGGAGGGCCACCGTGATTGGCTGGAAGTCGGCCGGCAGGGGGCGGAGCGACACCAGGCTGCACAGACTCTGATTGGTCCTGAGGGGGAGGAGGGAGGAGAGGCTGCGATGTGATTGGCTGGCAGAAATGAACAGTTACAACGTAATTGCCTGTTAGCATAATGACTACAACGTGATTGGGTGTTAGAAATGAGCAATGAAATGTGGTTGGCTGTTAAATATAATGTAAAGAAACTGATTAGCTGTTAAAAAAAAAGAAGTAATCAAACCTGATTGGTTGTTGAAAATAGTTAATGAAACCTGATTGGCTTTTAAAATTATGAAATGTGATTGGCTATTGAAAATTAAACAAAAAAAAAAAAGATTGCTGTTAAAATTAATGGAAAAAAAACTGATTGGCTGTTAAAAATCACTACTAGAATGTGATTGGCTATTAGAAATAATGATTGAAACCTGACCAGCTGTACAAAATAATGAATAAAAACCTGATTGGCTGTCAAAAATAATTACTAGAATGTGACTGTTAAAGCTCCATATTCTGTCCAGAGTTTTATTTAGTGTCTTTCTGTCCATTCAAAGCTGTGTGTGTGTGTGTGTGTGTGTGTGTGTGTGTGTGTGTGTGTGTGTGTGTGTGTGTGTGTGTGTGTGTGTGTGTGTGTGTGTGTGTGTGTGGTGTCATGAACCAAAAACACTCTCAATCCATTTCTCCACGTTCATTTTCCAGCATCTCTCTGAGCCTTACCAAGAACAGGCCGTTTCTGTCTCCGTGTCTTTAAGGCTCATTAATATTAACGACCCTCCGTTCCCATTGGCTAACCGTTTCCAGAGTGAAACGTGAGACGCCGCGGCCCGGCGGCTACAGGTAGGGAAAACTCTCCGGTAATAAACGACGACAACCGCTCAACCGCTTTGAAAAAAACACTTTGTTAGTCTATTATTTCTTACAAAAATGCTAATGAGCGAACCTTTGTGACGTCACAAAGTTACGGAAGTCCAAACGACTCGTTTAGAGGCTCGCTGCACTAATATGGATTGTGTGGATTTAGTTTTGATACTTTCACCATGTTTAGATAGACCATCCAACTCCTTTATCACCACAGAAGAGAGGGAGTCCTGCTTTACACCATGTGACCTTTAAACAAAACGACTAAAATCTGATTGGCTGTCAATAATATTGCAAAAAAACCTGATTGTCCGGCCCTATAAACAGCTAAACCTGATTAAACTAAAATAAAAATGCAAATCTGCCCAGTAACATTTATATTTTTGTTTGGTTTTAGGATTTACAGCTAACAACTGACAAACCAGTCAGCTGTTGCCGGGCAGAGTTACATTTCTTTTTCTTTTAGTTTCAGGATTAGTTTTCGTTCATTTTTTCTCCCTCAGAAAATCCTGAAAGCTGATTGGTTCTCGCACCAGAGGCAGATGCCCAGGCTGTCGACATGCGCCGTCGCCAGGAAGTCTCCAGTTGGCGACAGGGACACACCCACCGGCGCCATGGCAACCAGGAAGCAGTCAACTAGACTACACAGAAAGAGAGAGAACATTTAAATTTGAAATATTAATAAATAAATGAATAGAATGGAAAATAAAAATGTAAAAAAAAAAAGAAGAAAAAAATAGAAAAACTACAAAGCTAAGTTGGCACGCTAATATACTGCAAATTATAAAAGAGTAAAATGTATTTTATTTAAACTGATAAAATAAGTTAAATTTGTGTTTCAAATTTTAATAAATATATTTAAAAATAAATAACATGAATTACAGAAAAAACACCAATAGAATAATGAGACCAAGAGTCTAGCAGCTGCCATGTTGAATCGAACTCTGGTCTCCTGCTTTAGTCTGCAGAACAGAGCGACCGACCACTGATTTTAATCTGAAGTATATCACAAAAAAAATATATTAATATAAATATGTAAATATATACATAGCTAATTGAAATAAAAACAAAAATGTATAATTAATTTTTAAATTTATTTTAAATAAAAAGGATTTATTTTAATAAAATTCATTGTATTTTAATAAAATTCTCACGATCCGGAGGGGAGATCCCAGGTGCGGATGGTGCAGTCCATCGCCGCGGTAACCAGCCAGCGGCCGTCTGGACTGAAGGTCTGTATGAAACATTTAGAAACATGAAGAAATTAATACAACATATAACAACCCTAACCCACCCACTAAAAACTACACAAAGTCTGTGGGATTTATTATATAAATAAAAAACATGAAAAACAAATGTGAACAACGTGAAATTGTGAAAAAAAAGTCAGACAAAACATTACGGAAAATTAAGAAAACTTTTGCAAAACATTAAAAGCCAAATATACTTAACACAGAAATTAGACAGAAATATTTAAAATTCTATTAAACACAAAAATCGAACGCATGCTAGTTTAGAACGAGTGAGGATTCTGTTAGCATGCTAGTTTAGAATGGGAGTCTATGGGGATTCTGTTAGCATGCTAGTTTAGAATGGGAGTCTATGGGGATTCTGTTAGCATGCTAGTTTAGAATGGGAGTCTATGGGGATTCTGTTAGCATGCTAGTTTAGAATGGGAGTCTATGGGAGTTTTCTGTTGGCATGCTAGTGACTTCCAACAAGACATGTTTGTTAGCGTTAGCCATGTTAGCATTTCGGAACCCACCATGTCATTGATTTTGCCGCTGTGACCTGTGAACTTCCTGACGATGCGCCTGGTTGCCGTGTCGACCACCAGCAGCGTGAAGTCGTCCAGCGCCAACGCTAGCATGCCGCTAACAGAAACAGAGAAAATGGGGTTAAAGGTCGGGGGTAAGGAGGGGGGGGTGTCAGATAAAAAACAGGTCAGAGGTTACCATGTTAGCCACTTAGCCCCTTAGCATGTCAGTTACCCATCTGTTAGCTATTCAGTTAGCATGTCAGTTTTGTGCCACTTTTTACTCCGTTCTGATTTGTCATTTTTGGTTGTTTTTTTGTTATTGGAAGAAACAAAAAAAACAAACACTACAGCCCCCTCCCAAAAAAAATAAAAAAATAAAATAGAGCAAGAAATTACCTAAACATATACAATATTAAAAATATGGGGGGAAAAACAAAACAAATACATTAGAAATGGAGCAGAAAAGACCAAAATAACCCAAGATAATAAAATGACAAATGCAAAAAATTACAAATGGAAAAATTGTCATATTTTCCACTATTTCATTTCTTTTGTTGTCTTGTTTTATGCTAGCCTTTTCATGTCATTTTGTAATTTTCTAAAGTTTTTCTGTCACTTCACTTGTTTTTGGTAATTGTTTTGCAATTTCTGGTCATTTTTTGGTGATTTTCTTGTTTATTTGCTCTATTTTTGTAGCCAGTTAGTAGCTTGTGATTTATACATGTAAAAATATTTTTTTTTTTCATTTCTGTCATTTCGTAGTGTTCTACATTTTTTTGGTCATTTTCATCATTTTGTCTTTTTTCACACATTTTCAGTCATTTGTTTTTTGTCATCTTCTGTATTTGTCATTTTTCTAATGTTTTTATTTGTCATTTTTGTTGTTTGTTGTTTCCTGTCAGTCATGTGATCTTTGACATTTTTTGGTTTTGTTGTTTTCGCTGATGTCATTTGTTTGTCATTTTCTGACTTATGGTCATTTTCTGTCGTCTTTTTGGTCATTTTTGTTGTTTTTGTAATGTTTTTTGTTTTTTTGGTCTATCCTTTTCATTTTCTGAAATTATCCTCTTTTTATGTTTTTCACCTCTCTCGGTGCAGCCTCATGGCGGCCGGCGAAGCACTCAGCTGAAGCTCCGCCTCCTGCTTCCTGCTCTTAAAGCGCCAGATCTTCAGCAGCCAATCAGAGCCGCCGGCACTGAAGGTCAGCTGGTTCAGAGCGTCAACACACACGCCTCGCACGCCCCCCCCACTGTGAGCTGAGAGGGAGAGACAGACAGAAAGAGAGAGAGATAAATCAGATCATCAGCAAACAGAAACATAAGAAAACAAAAACCAAAAAAAACAATGAGAAAAAATTGTTTTTGTCATTGACATTTGACATTTTGTGCTCTATTCTGTAGTTTTCTTGACAGAGAGAGAAATCATACATCAGCATAGAAAGAAACAAGAACAAAAGAAGAGAAACAACAGAAGAAGAGACAGTAAGAGACGTTTACAATGTCACAATGTTTTTAGCATTTTTTGTTATTTTGTTTTTTGAGATTCTTTTGTTTTTTGTCTGTTAAAAAATGACAAAGAAAATACAGAAAGAGAAATTAACAGACAAAAAAAAATCACAAAAATAAACAAAGAAATTGACAGAAAATACAGAAAGACAGAAATTGTCATTTTGTCAAAAAGTCTTTTTTGGCTTTTTTTTTGGACAATTTTTGTCTTTGTCATTTCATAATTTCTTGTAAATTTGTCATGTTTTGTCCTTTTTTGTCAGTTTGTGATTTTTTGTCTTTTTTAAATCAATTGTTTTTTGTCAATTTGTCATTTTTTGAAAATTGCCATTTTGTTGTTTTGTCAATCTGTCAATTTTTGTCTTTTCTGCTCTTCTGTTGTTTTCTTTTCATTTTCTGTCATTTGTTTTGTCATTTTCCATTTTCTAATAGCAATTGAGAGAGAATTGAAAATTGAGAGAAATCACAGATCATCAGCATAGAAGAGAAACAACAGAACACAAAAAAAATGACAGAATGGGAGAAAAACCTTTTTTGTTTTCTGCTCTATTCTGTCACTTTCTAGTAATTTTTTGTTGTTTGTTTTCTTGTCTTTGGTTGTTTTTCGGTAATCTTTTGCTCAATTCTGTCGTTTTCATGTTATTTTTCAGTCATTCTGCTCTATTTTTTTAGTTTTTTCCTCTAGAGAAAGAATGGGAGAGAGATATTACATAGAAGTCAATGGTAGAAAAAAAAAGGGTGAGTTACATAGAGAATGAATGGGAGAGAGAGAGAGAGAGAGAGAGAGAGAGAGAGAGAGAGAGAGAGAGAGAGAGAGAGAGAGAGAGAGAGAGCGAAAAACCAAAAAACCAGCATTTCATGCCGTTTAAACCTGCAGACAGGTGATTGGCCGAACCCTTTCGACTCCACCCCATCCCCCTTACCTATGCCATCATCGCCGTAGCAACCGCGGTGAAGGCCCGACTGCAGGTTGTAGGCATCCAGGTGGCCCGATGATGAGCCAATCAGGGCAAAGTTGCCGCAGGAAGTGATGTCGACCGTCTGTGAGGCGGGAGAGAGACAGGAAGTGAGGTGACTTCAAAAGGAAGTTGAATCTTTTAGTATTCTGGTTTTGAGGGTTTTTTTGCGTTTTTTGTTACGTTTGTGTATTGTGGTGTTTGTTGTCTTATATGTTTTTGTATTTATTATTTAATTTTTTATTTGTATTGTTATCATTGTATTATTTTGATTGTTTTTTTGTTTGTATTATTATTGTTATTGTTGGTAGTTTTTCTGTTTTGGTTTTTTTTTGTCTGAAATGTTTTCTAGTTGTTTTTTTATATTTTTGGGGCATTTGTTTGGCTGATTTTTGTGTTTATAAGATAAGACAAGATTGTACCTCCTGGGGAAATTCAGGTGCCACAGCAGCAACTGGCAGAACAGAACCAGGAAGATATTAAAAAAGAAAAGGTAATAAGATAAAGTGTCTGGCTGGCACAGGGTCACTTCACTGAACAGTGAGGCGCTCCATCCTGCAGTGTGGGAGGAGCCTGTGGGAGGAGCCTGTGGGAGGAGCCTGTGGGAGGAGCCTGGGTCTGAGGCTTTCTTCTTTTTTTTGCGTTTTTCTTTACCGTTGCGACGTTGTCGGCGCCTCGGCCACCGGGCGGCAGCAGTCGGTGAGCTCCCATGGTGCACTTGTGCAGGTTCCAGGTGGTGGCGGCCGGCCGGCCGCGGTGACACGCTACGATGCCGTCCCAGTCTGACTGACGAGCGACAGCTGTCAATCACAACAGAGTAAATGGGCAAGAGAGCTTGAAAGTTAATGGAGAAAAGAGAGAGACCATGTAATGTAATATAATGTAATATAATACAAGAAAATGGCTGAGAATATTCCAAAATATCATATAAAATATTATAATGCAACAGCGCCCACCGGAGGCGAAGGCAGTAATGGCAGGAAGCCGCAGCTCCTCATAGGCCAGCCCCTTCTTCTTCTTCTGCTCCTTTTTCTTGTTGATGGAGCCTGGCAGTGGCGAGAGACATAGACAAACATTGGGAGAGAGAGACATTTCAACCAAAGTCTAGGGCTGGTCTTTGTGCCAGGTGACGTCACCACCTGTTGTACTCTACACTCTTCACCACAGATTTGGGTTTGGGGTTTAGTTACTCTTTCATGTTTCTTTGCTTGACCAGCAGTTCTAGACCAGCAGTTCTAGACCAGCAGTTCTAGACCTGCAGTTTTAGCCTGTTTCCTTCCTTATTTGCTAGAACTAGATTTCTAGTTAACTTAACTTGCTTCCTTTCATCCTTCCGAGCTTCCTTTGTTTCTTCCTTCATAGAGTTTTTTCTTTCTTTCCTTACTCACTTCCTTCCTAGAGTCCTAACCTGCTTCCTTCCTTAATTGCTTCCTTCCTTCCCAGGTTTCTAGCTTCCTTACTTACTTACTAGCTTCCTTCCTTAAAGACCCGTTCCTTCGTAGCTCTTTTAGACTCTTATATGGTTAGTGTTCTGTGTGATGGGTCCACGGGGCTCCTGGGGTTCGGTGACCGGACTCTCCGGTCTGCCGTGTTCCAGGGGGCCGGGGAACGGGAACTTCAAGCCGATGGATCCGCGGGGCTACCTGGAGCTCCGGGTCCCTCTTAGCTGTTTCAGCCTCTTCTGTCACAGGCTTCTTGTTTTGTTTTGTTGCAGAAGGTCCAGCAGTTACTGTCTTGTCTTCCATGTTACCACTGTCTGCCATATTGATTAGCTTCACACTGTTCAATCTGCCATATTGATTAGCTTCACGCTGTTCAATCTGCCATATTGATTAGCTTCACGCTGTTCAATCTGCCATATTGATTAGCTTCACGCTGTTCAATCTGCCATATTGATTAGCTTCACGCTGTTCAATCTGCCATATTGATTAGCTTCACGCTGTTCAATCTGCCATATTGATTAGCTTCACGCTGTTCAATCTAAGCGACCAGCCTGCATTCAGACTGTCTGTTTTCTTCCTGGTTTGGTTTGGACATCTTTCTGCCGTAAGTCAGTTTGCACTTCGCTCAGTTCACAGACTGAACAGACTGAAAGCAGCACACAGACTAAACCCCTTTTCTCCATGATGGTCTCATGTTTCTACTGACAAACTTTTATGGTATCAAAATTAATTGGAGGATGATAGAATCAGATATAAATTCTACACATAGGGGCTTTAACCTCCGTTGTCCCTTCTTTCATCACTCTCTTCCTAGCTTCCTTCCTTTGCTGCTTCTTCTTCCTTCCTTCTTCCTTATCCTTCTGAGCTTCTTGCCTTCCTTGATTTTGCATTTCTTGCTTCCTTCCCTCCTCCCCCCTGCCCTGTTTATTTCTTCGCATCTTAGCTTTCTTCCTTCCTTCTCTTAATTGCCTCCTTCCTTCAAATTCCTTCCTTGCTCCCATCTTTCCCTACTCACCAACCTTCCTACACTGTTTCTATTTATTTTAACCGTAGATTTAAATGGGAAAGATACAAGGAAAAAGACGCACACCAGTTACCAAACATCAAATGCAGGCAAAACCATTTCTAATCAGAAGAGGTGTAGAGTTCCAGTGTGCGAGATGGCATTCTCTGCCGATGAGAAAGTGGAAGTTTTTTTTAGTTTGGTACCAACCATGACCCAGGTTCTTGTTGAAGCGTTCGTGAACAGTGGAGAAAGACTGCAGCGTTCCATCTTGACCTAGAGATGAAAAAATACATTTAAAAACATTTGTAAACATATCAAAATAATTTTTACAAAATCTGAAAAATGTTAAAACATACAGTAATTATAGCAGAGTATACATGACGTTAAAATGATAACAAAAATAGAATAAATAAACAATGAAAATTGATATTACTTGTTAAAAAATAATTAAAATTATAATAGATTTAAAATATCTTATTAACTAACTTATTATAACTTATAATTATTTTATTCATAAAAACAACAGCATTAGCAAAAAACTGAACTAAAATTCTAAAAATAAACTGAAAATATAAACAATACACTACCATATATATATATAAAAACTAATATATACTATATCTAAAATAAAATATAAACATAAAATAAAATAGTATTATTGTATTATTTATTTACTTATTTATTTTATTAATTATTAGGTTCAGCATCACAAAATAACAAAAAACTAACAGTAATAAAATCAAAACTAAGATGTATTAAACATAAAGTTATATAATAAAAGTTAAATCATTAAAAAGACAAATGAAAAAAGTATAATACATCCACAAAAGACCATAAATAATAAGTTAAAAAAAATGATTTACCGGCGCTCAGGATGTTTTGTCCGTCGTTGCCGTGGTGACGGATGGTAGTGGGCGGGGCACTGTGGCCCTGGCGACTCCTTAGCAACCGGGCTCCACCCCCTTCCTGATCGAAAATCCATACCTAAAAAAAATTACATTAGGTTTATGAAA